>NC_085136.1:131311072-131611072 GCF_035046485.1 Aedes albopictus | reverse complement strand
CCTTCTTCAAAATCAGATCGACTGCTCTTCGTTGCTTGGTCAGATTGGAATCCACATTCCAAGTCGGTCTCTTCGTTCCTATTCTTTTCTATCCATTCGCCATGCCAGAGCCAATTACATTATAAATGAGCCGATGCAGAGTATGTGCCGTGTTTTTAATAGTTGTTTTGCTGTTTTTGATTTCAATGTTTCTCGTGTAGTGATTAAGCATAGATTTAAGCAAATTTTATGTTAGTTAATTAAGTTATGTTAGAATAGCTGTGTCATTTGGGTCTGTATTTTTACCTGTTGACAAATCAATAAATGTTAAATGTTAAATAAATTGGGCGTGGCGAGTATTGGGTTGGAGAGCGACAGCCACAAACCGAGTATTGTGGCGTACTATTGTTGATTATACACTCTTGAAAAATTAGGAATTTACACGTGACGTAAACCATCAACGTACGCAAACATTCCATGACTGAATGGCAAATTTGACTCAGTTTTACATCCTTCATGTAAGTTCGAGTTGGTTGCACAAAATGTTAACAAACCTATCTGACCAGATAGGTAGAAGCAGTTTTACATTTATCGTTTGTCTCACAACTGGGTGATACAGCCGAGAGGTATAGTACGTGCCTCTCAATCAGCGGACCAGAGTTCGAATCCAGTTCATTATTATACTTACATGTTTTATCTCTCGCTTCGGCTCTAGCGATTGCTGGCTTGATTTTATTTGTGATAGAAGACGTAAATTTGTGTCAAACGGGCCGCTCCTTTTATGTGCATCCAAGTGAACTTAAATTTACATGAATTTTTCTAAGAGTGTATGTTATCCTAATTGTGGTGTTGTGTCAATAAATGTAATACATATGTATACAGCCACAAAGGTTTATCTTCTTTAAATAAAATTCAACTTATAATATCACAGGTCTTTTCAAACACCATAAAATTTTACGATTATTGCATTCCCGTGTCATCGACCCGCATTCGCTTCCGCAAACTAATTTCCATATGAATGACGAATTTCATTTACATCATTCTTGTGATCTACTGAGAGTACATTATAGACTGTGCACCAAAACATCTAATGCTGGTTCACTTCGGCAAAACATCCCCCGACATCCTCCAGCTCGGAAACCGAAACCTCCATTTATGACCACCATTAACGAACGGTGGAGAGTGGTTGTCATTTTCCTAAGCATAACTTTTGAAATTTCTCCCAACCAGCAAGCACACAAACGAGCACACACATGTTTTACGAGCTTATTAGCACGAAATAGAAAATGATGAAGACGATGACGACGAGTAGCGGTTTAATTACCTGGTTTTAGTACGCTTTCATTAGGGATACATCTAGATTCTAGTGGGAGCTTCCGTGAAAAAAGTCTGGTACATGGATTCACCATCAGAGGTGTTGTCCTCGCTGATATGACGTATTATTCGATTTTGTTGATTTATTGATTAATGCAGAGCTGCCTTCTCTAACCTCAGGAACGACGTACACACTACCGGTAGACCCGATGCCCGATGTCTTCTACGATTCAGATGTTATGCGTATTCAATATTTGCAGGTTTGGTGTCTGGGCTATGGTTTCTTTCGATCTTTCTTGGCTTCGTCGACTCTTGTTTTGTTTATTTTGGTTTCTTTTTGAATTCAAAATATGTTCTATTCCTTAAAGGAGTTCCAGGATCTCTGAAATAGCCACTAAAAGAATTCTGAGTGGAATCCCTGAATAAACCTCAAGAGAAATATTAGAATTAGGGTCTCCAGTAAGCCTAGTATTTAAGGCTATGAACCACCAATCTGGAGACGGCGGGATCGATTCTCGTTCCGGTCAGGAAAATTTGCTCGACTCCCTTGGGCATAGTGTATCATTGTACCGTTGTGCGGGGCTAGTTTTGAAACACGGGGCTACTTTGGACACTTTTGAATATGGATTTTTTGAATTTGAAATATGGTTCAAATCTGTTTGAAGTCTTTGGGACTATTATGACGCAATATTTTTCCCTTCACTTGGTTGAAATTGTTTTTCAAACAAACCCTTCATTGCTTGTCAGGAGGCGAAAAAACATCGAATGAATCATAAAAATATATATAACGTATCAGAACATTTGCTCTGTAATCATTGTTTCTACAGTTCATAAATTTCAGAGGGTTGCTCAATTCGTGCAAAAAGTATCGACGTAGCATATACAATCGAATATTTGTATCGATACACATTATAAATGACCGTTTAACCTAAATAAAGGATTGATGGCCCCCAGACAGCCTTTAATTCTATATTAAAATATATCACTGCAAATAATACCAAAGGTAGCACAGAACCACCTAAAAACGCATATATTTATTGAAATCATGTATGATATAGTATACAACAGTACTGGTAAAGTAATATTTTAAATAAACCCGGAATTTTAACTGCAGCTTTGTTTTAATTATAAATGTCCAAAGTAGCCCCCCTTTGGTTCTATATGAGATGTCTCCGATGTGTGTATGGGCAACTTTTTTATTTATTGATGGATTTAGTTCAAATTTTGCATGCATCCTACATACATACTCACAATAATTATGTGTAAAAATTGTGGAAATACATTCACTACTCTGGGAGTTATAATGTCATAAAGTTGAAAAACCATTAAAAAGTGTATAAAGAAGCCCCGCACGACGGTACTTGCATCACAATATACAAACTCATGCAATGGCAGGCAAAGAAAGCCCTTCAATTAATAACTGTGGAAGTGCTCAAAGAACACTAAGTGGGAGCGAGGCATGCCAAGTCCCAGTGGGGATGTAGAGCCATAAAGAAGAAGAAGAATAAATATTAGAAAAATCTCGGGAGAAACTCTTTTGGAAATGCTGGCAAGAGGAATCCTTGAAGAAATTACGCAGGGAATTTTTGGTGGAAATATTAGACAACTTCCTGGTTGTCTTTCGCAACAAAATTCAAAATCTTATGCTCTGTTACAAATATACGAAGTTTACAGCAAGCAATGGCGTAGCCAGCTTTTCGGTAAGAGGGGGGCAAGCACCCTCAGCAAATTTGTACCTACTAGCTTTAGTAACTAAACGCAATACGATGAAATTGAATATAATAACATTATATTCTAAAAGCATTATATAACCCTTCAGCAGTCACGCTGTTGTATATTATACAATACGTTAAAAAAGCTCGTCTGCTCTACATATGTATATCAACGTGGTGCTAGTAGCGGTGACCAATTTCTGGAAGATTAATGATTTTTATTCACTCGTGCATTATTTAGCTCTGATTTTTTTTTTCTTATGATGTCTAAAAAAATATTCATTTCTGAACTTTTTTGGAAATTACGAACTCTTTTGAGGACTATTCTAGAATTTCCTGGTTCCTGTATAAGTCATTTAAAAATTATCTTCCAATACTATTCGGTGGAAGAATTCTTCCAGAAATTCTTGAAATAATTTAATGAAATCATCAGGTAATCCTGGAGAAGTTCTTGGGTACATCCCTGAAGATGATTGACGATGAAGACACACTTATTTCTGAATTGCCTGTTCGGTACTTTTTTGACGAGATTATAACAGCAGTACGATCTCGGTAGTTTCGGTAACCGATTTTACTGAGGTTCAGTAAAACAACTGTCAATATCGTATGGAAAAGGTAAACAATGCATTTTTGCTGAACGAGTTCGGTGCTCAGCAGTTTTAATCTCGTCAAAAAATTACCGAACTCGGTAATCAAAATTAAGTGTGGATGATTGAAGGATTGATGAAATTTCCGAAAGAACTCCTGAATGAATTTTTGAAAAGAACCTGAAAGGAATTTCTGAAGAAATCATTATAGGAATTCCTGGAGCAATCCCTGGAAGATGTACTGGATAAATCCCTAAAGAAGTAATATCTGGATGAATCCCTGGAGCAATTCCCACAGAAATGCCTGGTGGAAGTCCAGTAGAATCCTTGATGGAATTCCCAGAGCAACCCCTGGAAGAATTTCTGAAAGTCTACCTGGAAGAATTCCTGTATAAATTATGGGAGGAATACCTAGAGAAATATGTGAAGGCATCTCATGAGGAAATCCTAGAAGAAATCCTAGAGAAATTGCTGGAGGATTCCTTGGAGAATATTCAGGAGAAATTCCTGGAGCTGAGAGGAATCCCTAGAAAAAAAATAGAAAAAATCTCTTGAGGAAATCTTAGAGAAATTTCAGAAGGGATCCTTTGAGGAATTCTTGGACAAATCTCTGCAGGAATTGCTGGAAGAATCCCTGAAGCAATTCCTGGGAAAATCTTAGAAGAGCATCCTGGAGAAACTTCTGAACAAATTCCTGGCGTAATTCTTGGAAAAAATCTAGAATGAGACCCAGCACGAATTCCTGGAGAAGATTCTTGGATGAATTCTTGAAGCAATCTTTGAAAAAAAAAATCCTGGAGAAATTCTGAGAGGAATTGCTGGAGAAATAGCTGAAAAAAAATCCCTACAAAAATTCCAGGAGGAATTCCTGATAGAACCCTTGGAAGAATTTTTGGAAGAATCTCTGGAAATATCCCTGGAGAAATTCCTGGAAGAATCCCTGAAGCGATTCCTGAACGATGCTCTGGGGGAATTCCTGGAGGAATGTCTGGAGGAATCCCTGAAAAATTCCTGAAAGTATTCCTGGAGAATTTCCCGGAAGAATCTCTGAGAAAATTCCTAGAGGAATTGCTGACATAGTTTCTGGAAGACATCCTCCACTTTCTGGAGAAGTCCCTGGAGGGATTTCCGAAAAAAAAATCTGTGGTATTTTCTGCAATAATTCCTGTATAAGTTCCTGGAGAAATCCCTGCATAAAATCTTGGAGAAATACCTGGAGGAATTCCTATGGGTATTCCTGCGGAAACTGCTGGAGGAACCTCTAGAGGAATTCTTGAAAGAATTACCGGATGAACTTCTAGAGAAATCTCCAGAGGAATTCTATTTCTGTTATTTTTGTAAGTCTGAAAAAGTCCCTTAACAATTTGTAGCGGAATTTCTGGAGGAAATCCTGGAGAAATCCTCGAATGAATTTCTAAAGGAATCCCTAGAGGAACCCTTGAAGAAATTTGTGAAAAAATCCTTGGAGGAATCTCTAGAGGAATACCTGGAGGAATCCCTGAAAAATTGCTGTATGTATTCCTGGAGAATTTCCGGTAAGAATTTCTCAGAGGATTTGCTGGAAGAATCCTTAGAACAACTTCTGGAGGAATCCCTGGAGAAATTTGAGGAGAAATAACTGGAGGAATCCTTGAAGCAATTCAAGGCTTTTTTAGGTAAAATTCCTGGAGAAATGCCTGGAGGAATCCCTGAAAAATTTCTGAAAGTATTCCTGGAGAGTTTCCTGCAAGAATTTCTAAAAAAAAAACAAAAAATTTTCTGGAAAAATTTCTGACATAATTTCTGAAGGAGCAATTCCTGAATAAATTTCTAGAGAAATTGCTGGAGGAGTTCCTGAAGAAATTCATGGGGTAATTACTGGAGAATTTCTGAGGGTATCTCTAGAGAAACTCTGTGAGAATTTTCGGAAAACTCCCCTGAGAAATACCTGGAGGAATTTGTAGAGAAATTTCTTGTGGAATTCCTGGAGAAATCCCTGGGGGAATCCTTGGAGAAATTCGTAGAGAAATATCTGGAAAATCCCTGAAGAAGCTCCTTGAAGATTTTTTAGCAGAATTCCTAGAGGAATCCCTGCAGCAGTTCCTGGAGGAAAATCTGGAAGAATTCTTAGAGGAATTTCTGAACAAACTCTAGAAGTCCTAGAGATAATCCTGGAAGAACTTTTGAAGAGTTTCCTGGAGAAATTCCTGGATGAATTGCTGACATAATTTATGATGGATTTTTTATGTTTATTCCTGGTGAAATTCCTGGAGAAATCCCTGAAGAAATTCCTGGAGGAATTCCTCGACGAGACCCTGGAGAAATTCCTGGAGGAATGCCTTCATAAATTTCTGGAGATAACCCAGGAAGAATTCCTGAAGCAATCCCAGGAGAAACTCCTGGAGGAGTTCCTGAAGCAATTCCTGGAGAAATATCTGCAAGAATCCAAAGAGGAGTCCCTGGAAGAATGGCCGAAAAATATCCTGGAAGAATGCCTAGGAGAATTCCTGATGGAATTTTTAGAGGATTTCCTGAAGGAATTTCTGGAGAAATCGTTGGAGAAATTCCTCTGGTAAAATCCCTTGAAGATTTCCTGGATAAATTTGTGTAGGAATTCCTAGTGGAATTCTGGAGGATCCTTGAAGCAATTTTTTTAGAGATGGAATACACTAATTAAACCCTGGAGGATTTCTTGGAGAAATCTCTGAAACAATTCTTGTAGAAAACCCACCCCCCTCTGGCTACGCCTTGCTCATGTTAAGTAAAATTAGGCCTTGCCCTAAATATCAATTTGCCGCAGTGACTTAGATACCTAAAAGGACTAAATGATATTGCTCATAAGTTTCTCAATGACACGACTCTTTAAAGTTTGTAAAATATGTAAACATACACTTTGTGGCAGTAATCAAACGGCTAGGCCGATGCTTCATGCCAATCACATTATCTATCATCTAAAAAGGATATAGCCTCTTTCGACAAAAATCGTAAAAACGGTCATAACTCTCTGTTGATCTAGCACAGTTTCGTGACATGTGCGTGTTGAATGGTAAATTAACAGCTAGTTTAAAGCAGCTTTACGCCCGCCCGTTCGCACCTGTTGCCATCAAAATTTCATTGCCCGAGATAAGCAAGCAGCCACCGTAACCACCACCAATTGTGAGCGTTTTACGATGGATAAATAGATTCTAAAACTAAATTCTCCAATGCGATGAGTGGAGGACTGTTGATTGATGGGTGTTTAACAACCATAGAGTTATTTTATATTGTTTGGAGTTTGAACGGTAACTATTTGTAGGTCGTTAATCCGTAAAAAGGATTAATGCCTCTTCTACGGTAAATACGTCACTAAATTTAGTATTAGGCAAACAGTCATAATCTTCCAACCAAAATTGCTTTAAAAACATACAGAAATTGCACCACACAGCTTGGTCTCTGACGAAATCAACCTTAAGAAGCTCGTAACCTCTACCACGGAAGCTGTTGAAGACACACTACGGGAAAAATCCTCAGATTAACCACCGAGTGCTCCAGCCCGGCGACGCGACGCGCTGCGGGCATCCTTCATCCTAATAGGGAAGATATTTACATCTAATTTACATACATAATAAGTGCAGATCTCCTTTTTCGGCACCCATGAGCACTACCCCCGTCCCGTTTACGAGCAACAACGTGTGGGATAACAAGCTCGCAGACACCGAGCTTCCGGTATCTTCCTGGGGATAATGTAGGGAAGTATCCCTAGGACTGGAAGATGCATGCGCTGGCTGGGAGTAAAAACGTCGACGGATAAGACACACAGTCAGCGAGTGGAAAGTCAGTAATGTGATTAACCCTTTCCTTGCCGGTTTGGTCGTCACGGGCATTGGCGTAGGTGCTTATTCTTGAAGGGTAGGGCCCCGACTTCCTCGATGGATTTCTTGTGGAACTGTTGAAAGATGGTATCCCAGCCTACACAAAGACTAAAGTGGAGGCCATATGCGTACCTGATTCCTTTTAACCGCGTGTAAAGTGTGCGTATGTCGCCTCCACTTTTGCATCCTATTCAACATCATATACTATCGTGTGTTGACTGGGATGTATGTGTAGTCCCGTAATCCTCGAAATGACAGGTGAAGGCAAAGGTAAAGGCAAAGCCAAAGACAAAGCCAAAGGCAAAGGCAATGGCAAAGCCAAAGGCAAAGCCAAAGGCAAAGCCAAAGGCAAAGCCAAAGGCAAAGCCAAAGGCAAAGCCAAAGGCAAAGCCAAAGGCAAAGCCAAAGGCAAAGCCAAAGGCAAAGCCAAAGGCAAAGCCAAAGGCAAAGCCAAAGGCAAAGCCAAAGGCAAAGCCAAAGGCAAAGCCAAAGGCAAAGCCAAAGGCAAAGCCAAAGGCAAAGCCAAAGGCAAAGCCAAAGGCAAAGCCAAAGGCAAAGCCAAAGGCAAAGCCAAAGGCAAAGCCAAAGGCAAAGCCAAAGCCAAAGGCAAAGCCAAAGCCAAAGGCAAAGATAAAGGCAAAGGCAAAGCCAAAGGCAAAGACAAATACTCTTAAGTGATCTTTTGTAATATTTTAACTAATGGTGTAGGCATAAAACCTTCATAAAAACTCAAGCAAAGACCTCCGCAAAACCTATAAGATAAAACATGGGAAACGGGACAAATTGAAGAAATTCTATAAAAAATGCAGTATAGAATACATAATAACAAATAGGAAAAAATCTGTGAGAGATATCCCTAAATGAGCATTGGAAGGAAACAGGGTGTATCTTTAAGAGAAGAAAAAAGTTATGCCCACAGAATTGCTCCTTCGCTACGTCAGTGGTTAAATGTTATTTTGCCTGAAAGGATTGGGAGGGCTTTAATTTTTCATTTAAATTGAATTTTAAAAAATGCCCTTGAAATACAGACGAATTTCACGGGCTACGTACCTACATCGTTAACAGGATAGGGAATAGAATCATTAAAGGCACTTTACAATTTACTGGCCCATACCACAAAACGGCTTCATCAGTCAAATCTCATTTCCATTGATAAGTCTAATGAACATCTCTTCTCTGACGGCACCCTTTCCATCTCTAAAGGGAATCGACTTTAAAGCCACCTCTTTGACTCGAAAGAATTTCACTTCCATCCCTAGACTTCCCCTTTCGAGCGCAGGGAGCCACCAGGTGACGAATGGAGCGCTCTCCTTGGTCTAAAGCCAGTTCCAAAGGCAAGCTACCTATCAAATATTCAAATTTATTTCTCCACCTAATAATCCAACCGACCGAGTGACGACCGACAGGCAGACCATGAATGGATGTCGTTCCTCGGAAATTCCTCTGTAACCGAAAAGCGCGCATTTTCTCTGACGAGCGTCGTCGACGTCAAACGAACGAAACAAAGGCAATCGCTCAACCCCTCCGCACGCAGATGGCAGTTGTAGTAGTGGTCCATCCATCTTCAAGACGTTTCACTTCGACTCTCCGGGAGCTGAGAATCCTACGGGGAATACCGTGTTCCGGGTTGAAAGTCCAAATCGGACATTTTTCTCCCACCACCTGTCCCTGTTGGGAGAATGCGGAATGCAAGCGAAATATGACGATTGTGAATTATTTAAATTTTGATTAAACCGCACAGGTTGTGACGTTTCCTATCGGCTTGTGCCGGAACGTTTCCCCGGTTCACCCGGTGGACACCGAACGGACGTCAGAGGGACGTTCTATTGACACATCCTGATTAGGTTATCAGTGTAGCGGAACAGCCTCTCAAGTTGGCACGGCTGGCGCGCGGCTCCAGTGGCAGTAGAGTTGTCGCCGTGTCAAAGGCGATGGATTTGTTATGTAAATATCCCATCATGTCGACCCCAGCAGCAGCGCCTTGGTCTTTGTTTACAGGCGGTAAAGGTTTGACGTGTAGCTGTCAGAAGTGGGAAGGTTTTCGCTGCTGATTGAAAGGCTATATCCGTTTCACCGGAGACAACAACAACGGTGGGTGGAAGCCATGCCAGTGACTGGGGTGAAAAGGATCGGACCTGAGCTGACCTGCATTTGTAATCGGATTGTTTAGCTCTTAATACAACAAGACGTGGGATTCGGGAAACATGGATGTGGTGCAGAATTGATAAAACTAATGAATATTTGACAAGTGTACAGCTATCATCCTCTTACAGGTTTTCAATCAGATTTACGAAAAAGTATATAGGGTAAAACATATAATTTGGACATGTATATAATTTGGACATGCACTGCGATATATGTTTTGTTCCGGAGAGCTAATAAAAGTAGATACATCTGAATATCGATTATTGGATCAAACAGACCCTATTCTGATGACTTACGTTGGAAATACGCTTAACAATTAAGAATTTATTTCAAAATTATCGAAAATGTAAAATGTTTCACTAAAACCCTTCAAATGCACAGGTATGCAAGACGACATACACTTCACAGTCACATACAATATTCACCTCAAAATCGATGATTTAATAATTGTAAGAATTTTAAAAGCCTTATTGCAATGAAAACTGTTCAATAAATAAGGATTGGGCAGCCAATCTCTTAACATTCATCTAGAACGCCTAAAATAGGTGGTGTCCAAAATACATTACAAGTTTTCTACTGTAAATATATTTTGATCATCTGACGAACTATATGGGGATGATGTGCGATTGCATACTTGGAGGCGTATTATGTGGTTCTGGCGATATTTCCTCGATTCTAACAAAAACTGTAATAGTTATCAAAATAGAGGCCTGTTAAGCGTTGAAATTTGATTATTTACAAGAAAATATTTGTTAATTTATGCTACTTTCATGATAAAGCCGTATTCATGGCTCAACATGGAGATAATTGCCCTGTCCAAATTATATATACCTGAGGGTGTCCAAAACATATATTCGGTGTCCAAAATGCAATTCTAAAAGGCGATTGGAAATTGTGATTTTCTCAGATTAACATGCGTTCGTTAAGCTTTTTATCACCAGGCACGCAAAGTACAATCATATTGTAAGCGTAATAGTAACTTTGCAAAATAATCAATTTCTTTCTAAGGAAGCTAGGGGAAGATTTTTCTAACGTTGTCCTCAGCCTGTCCAAAATACATGAATTACCCTACGTAAATACAGCAATGAACACGTGAGTTTTAAGCATGTTAAATGTTCATGTTTTGGATAACGGGTACGACTCCGGATCGGTCCTGGGTCTTTTTGTTACTCGGAACTAGAAATCAACCCAAATACCCAAATAGATTCTTTTCACTCCATATCGGTTATTCGGTGCGAGAATCCAAATTTGGCTATATCGCGTTAAAGCTCTGAACGGGTAGTTTCCGTTTGATCCCGGCATAAAATTGCAACCCATCGCAAAGTTCTTTCTACCCAGCGTTGACTTTCAAGGTACCCTAGTGGATTGAAATAAACCCACTTTTGGGTAAACGGCAAAAAAAAAACAAATTTGGCTTCTCGCACGGACATTATCGGCTAGTTAGCTGCTTCTCACTTTGTTTTTGACAACATTGCGAGGGGGAGAGCGAGGAAAGAACCCACTGATGGGTAAAAAGTTCAAGCGGTTTATTTATTTTTGCATTATTTTAACGAATTTTTTAGATAATCTGTTTATTCTATGTATATGTTTTTTTTTTCCTATTCGGGTTTGTCAGTGCGACCACTTTTTGGATCTATTGTGACATTACCCGTACCTTAGTGTAATGTATGTCGCATTACTCCATTGCCATTGAAGGACAATGATTGTAAAAGGTCATCGTGGAGGGCTGAATAGGTACCCAAGTAACCACGGTGCTGAAGCCTTATTGCATGCAGATATACGGTGTACTTAGAGTAATCATTACTTTACATGCATACTTATAGTAGATATTAAGTGGAAATGGGCAATTATGCGACTGCTTCAAGATTATACCAGTATAATCTTAATTTGATTCTATAATTGCCCACTTCCACTTTAAATCAACCTTAAGTTTGCATGTAAAGTTATGATTGCACTAAATACACCGTATATCTGCATGAAATAAGGCTTCAGCACTATGGTTACTTGGGTACCTATCAGCTCATCAGCTATCAAAAACCATCGGCTCTTTAGGGTCCAGTGCTACATCTCATTGTTGATTGTACTGTGGTGCAAGAAAGTGAATGAAAACATTACGCGGTGAGTCGATGTTCATTCTATTCCATCGACTCGCTTTGTTCATTCACCTTTTCCATTCGCAGGGTTCATCGCTGTCGAAAATGTTTACATCTGAGTCAAACATAACTACCAGATCGAATGTTGTGAAAGAATCTGTGCGATATGAATCGGAAAACTAAGAGTTTTAAATGTTGTAGTGATAACAAACGGTACAACTAGAGTGACTGGAAGGGAGAGTGGCGTCATGTTCCCATTTTGACAGGTCTCCTGCTCGTTTGGAACAGGAATTTGTATGGATTTGACAGATGACCGCTGTTCCAATTTTGACATTGACGCCACTCTAAGTTAAAGCCACTCTAGGTACAACGAGAAAACCCAAAAAAAATCCTCTGCAACTCTCTAAAATAAAAGCTCTCATTTTTGAGTAGCGCCCATGCCGCACAGGGACTGTGTTGGAAACACACATTTTTTTAAATTGCTCGCACGCTCACATTTTTGCAAAATATCAATATTTTTCGGTATTTGAAGGTGGTTTATAAACCCAGTGAGGTTGCCATGTCGAAATTATTGCAAAATACATGCTCATATGAGCGTACGAGCAATTTTAAAAAAAATGTGTGTTTCGAACACAGTCATGTGCGGCATGGATGTTTACTAAAAATGTGCAGGCCGAACACATTTTTGAGCGGAGCCGTTTTTGCGTGAACGCCGATCCGGACTCCGAAAGGAAGTGCCAGTATACACGCAGAAAAATAAATTGTAAACATAATTAAATTCTAGTTCAAATCAACCGATTTTTCAGTTTACTATAGCGACAAACTGATTTCTAGTTTAAACTGAACTGTTGCAACTGTTTGATAATACAAATGTTTTCATTTGACGAAATTTTTGACAGTTTGTCAGAACAAACAGAGATTTGGTAGTTTCAACATAAAATAACATATTGTTTTAAAAGACTGCACTTTTGTGACTAACAAAGCCGGAATGTGATTGTGTTGGTGACGGCAGCTCGGAAATCTATTTTTAGACCGTCGGTGAGCGGATGGGGAGGAGAACGACTAAAAAAAGACAAAAAAGGCGAAGCCGATCAACTTTTTGTGGATGCTGTCGAGAGTACCTGCGCGTTATCCATCACGACCAAAGCTGCACTTGGAAGTTGGCGTGATGGATTTGCTGCACCTTCTTCGTTGTGGCGATGTTGGGGTAAGCATTTTATAGGTGTGTGAATGCTTTCGGACCAAGTTTCGGACCATGTTTATGGTTTTTATTTTGTTGAAACAAATGAAATTTTTGACATTAAATGAAATGATGATAATCGGTTGTTTTTATCGAAAAACCCTAAATGAAAACAATTAAATATAACTTTGGAAAAAGTAAATTCTCAGTTTGAAAATCGACCATGCGTTTTATTGTTTTAAACAAGCGCCATTTTTCTGCGTGTACCCAAGACATCTTCAACGCCGAAAACTTTAAGCACCACGTTATTACCCATTATCGTCCGCTCCGGTAGAGGATTGACTGGAACTATTAGTCCTGTTCAATGAATTAGTTAGAACATTGTGCATTCTGCTCTTACCTATTTGTCAACAATTGAAGAGTACGACGAAATCAACGATGAATCAGAAGAAAACATGCAAGAAATTAAATTAAGGCGAAACTGGAAGCATTTCCTCATTTTTTGGTTTTTGATTTTATATTAAATAACGAAGCAATATTTTAAAAATCGGTTTTCGTGCACATGTAGAGTATGCATCAGGGTATCTTCTGAATTTTCTACCGCATAAAAAAATCAGAAGATACCCTGATGCATACTCTACATGTGCACGAAAACCGATTTTAAAAATATTGCTTCGTTATTCAATAAAAAATCAAAAACCAAAAAAATGAGGAAATGCTTCCAGTTTCGCCTTAAATGATGATTTTAATGATAGGCAATAAGGCACATGAGAAATAAATTCTAATAACGATGACGACGAAAATCTGATCAACGTGGACCTTCTTGAAAACACCAGATGCGCTGTCTATACTGCACAGTTAGCAGTATGAGATGCATCGAAGTCATACACGCATGGCTGCAATCAACAAAACTTGAATAACTATGCGGCACAAGCTTCATTGTCAGTTGTTTACAGTCCACAAAGTTCCATTCCCACCGAAAGTTGTCGAAACTCGATGGAACATCTGGTATCTTCTGAATAAGCATTTCAAAGATCTGAAGGATCGCTCGATACTAGAAATGCTTAAGAATCAAATCAAGACGCTTCGATTGGTAATCACACGCATACACTCAATTTTGTTTTTACACGACTTCGCGGTTTTACTCTACCTACATGACATTTTTTACGCGATTTTCCGAAGTTGCCCATTTTTTCACGCGATTTTAATCATTTGCGGAGGTTAAATCGCGTAAAAAATTTCCCTTGGATTTTTGTTTTGCGCCTAGTTACTTCTTTTATACGAACTTTTTTTTGCGCGGACGCATCTGTTGCAGAAAATTAGAATTGCAGATCTAAGTAAATACTGGACATACATCGAGAAATTCTACGAAGCATTCCATCCAGCATTTGTACTTACACCGAAGCTTCAAAAAGAACACGTTTCACTTTCTCAGTTTTACGCTGATTGGCTTATTTGTCGAGCTCAGACTACACTATGAGTTATAAGGTGGCCAAAAATCAGAAAAGTGATTTGCTCTAATTTATATTTCAATCGAAGGCAAACACTCCTACTAAGATTTTTCCAAAATATCGGTGCATTATACTATGCTATGGTTTCGGAGGTATTCATTGTCAAAGTTGTGATTTGATCCGTAATCATGCGTCAGTATTTTGCCTAAAGTGCCGCACACAATGCATCCGTTTGCGTGTGCGTGACAGTAGTTTGACAGATTTCCCATGGGAAAACTGTAAAAAAACGCAAACTTCGACAGAATGAACGCTATGTGTTCCAGGCTTAAGTTTGTCACTGTTAGTGTCGACACAATATTTTGTTTCAATATATCGATTTCATGGTAAGTATCATATTGGTTTACCAGTCCTCCCAATTGCGAGGTGATCATTTCAAACATGTTTTGAAACAACTACTTGTTTGCAGCTTTGCTACAGGGTATATTCCCAAATCCTGGCGGGTTATTACTGTGAAGTTTATTCCGAAAGTGGGTCGTGCGTCGTAAGAAGAAGCAAAGAGTTTCAGACCTATCAGTTTGACCTCTTTTCTTCTGAAATGCTTAGAACGCATTGTCGATCATCACATCCGTGATGTTCATCTGGCCAATGTGCCTCTTCATGTGAACCAACATGCTTACCAATCTGGAGAGTCCACTGTGACTCTTTTACACAAAGTTGTTTACGATATCGAGAAAGCATTCGCTCAAAAGCAATCCTGCTTAGGTGTTTTCTTAGATATCGAGGGTGCCTTTGACAACGTGCCTTTCGATGCCATATTGGAAGCCGCACGGGGTCATGGTATATCTCCAATGAGTTCCAATTGGATTTACCAAATGCTCAAAAACCGACATCTCTTCTCGATTAGGAAATTCAGTGTTTGTAGATGCTTTCAAGGGGGAGTCTTATCACCGCTTTTGTGGAATCTCGTAGCAGATACGCTATTGAGGCAACTCAATAATAGCGGTTTTCCTACTTATGGTTTTGTCGACGACTACCTAACATTGTTAGTCGGTATGTGCATCAGCACCCTTTTCGACCTGATGCAAAACGCACTTCGGGCAGTTGAGGATTGGTGTCGCCAATATGGCCTTCCGATAAATCCGAGTAAAACATCTGTTGTTCTTTTCACGGAAAAGCGAAACCGAAATAGTGTTCGACCTTTACGTCTTTTTGATTTTGTAATCAATGTGACTGAACAGGTAAAGTACGTTGGAGTCATTCTTGATTCCAGGCTTTCCTGGAACCCTCATGCTGAGTTCAGAATCAAGAAAGCTTGTAGGCCTTCGGGCAATGTCAGTGAACCTTCGGTACAACTTGGGGTACAAGTATATCAAATGGATTTACACAACTGTTGTTCGTCCAATATTGGCCTATGGATGTCTTGTGTGGTGACAAAAGGGCAAAGTGAGAACAATGCTATCAAAATTAGGCCATCTCCAAAGGATGTTCTTAATGGCGATGTCTGGAGCGTTCTCTTCAACTCCCACCTCAGCGCTCGAAGTTCTCTTTGACGTTTCCCCACTACATATTCATCTCAAACAAGAAGCACTTTCTTGTACTAACTCCTGTAAATGGCAGATCAACACACACCTCGTTGTTTCCACTTTTGGTGAATTGGGATAAAGTTGTCCTTGCTCCAAGTGATCTTACAATTGCTTGTTATTTTCCATATAGGACATTTTCCACGAAATTCCCTTCCCGGGAAGAGTAAACATCTGGATATCTGGAGAGAAGTATTTCAGACGGCATCGTATGTTATACTGATGGCTCCCTTCTCGAAGGTCGAGCAAGTGCTGGTGTTTATTCTCGTGAGCTAAGGCTGTATCAGTGTGTTACTCACTTGGTAGACACTGCATCGTTTTTCCGGCCGAAATCTTTGCTCTTATGTGCGGAGTGTAATTAGCACTTCAGCAGCACGTAATGGGCAAAGTAATATACTTCTGTTCAGATAGCCAGGATGCTATTAAAGCACTTGCGTCGGCTAACTCCAGGTCGAAGATAGTTATCGCTTGTCGAACTCAAATCGAGGAGCTGAATTCAGCAAACGCTGTTCACCTTGTATGGGTACCTGGCCATTCTTCCATCGCTGGAAATGAATTGGCTGATGAATTAGCTCGCACTGGGGCATCGCATGACTTCATTGGCCCTGAGCCAGCTATTCCGAATCGGAATTTCCGATATCGAAGTGTTGACACCTGGGCTGCCACTCGGCACAAACAATACTGGAATAGTTTGGAGTCATGTCGTCAAACCAAATTGTATTGTACTGAGCCATCTCCAAGGGTGGCGAAGTATCTTACAAATCTGTCAAAGCAGAATTGCAGCATTTTGGTCAAAGCATTGACTGGCCACTGCCGACTCAGCTACCACATGGCGAATATTCAGCAAGCTGATTCATTTGCATGTGATAGCTGTGAATCCGATTATGGAACTTCGTATCATTTGATAAATATGTAACTGTCCAGTTTCACTTAGTAAGTGAAACTGACTTCAGAGACCTGAATATTCAGGATATTCTGTTGTTCAGGGGGTAAAGAGCTATAGGCTCTCTTTCGCTTTATGCGTTATTACAGTGCCCTTTTCAGGGCTGTGTTTGAACCCATTGTGGTACGCTTATGCGTTAGTATCCTTTTCCAGGGTACTTTTCCTATTTCTCTACCTGTCCTTAACCCCATCCTCATCCTTATTTCCTTCCTTTTCCCTCACGGTGGGCAGGGCATGTTGCAAGAATGCCGGACAACAACCCTGCAAAGCTGGTGTTTGCAACTGATCCGGTTGGCACAAGAAGGCGTGGAGCGCAGAGAGCACGATGCGCGGACCAGGTGGAGCGTGACCTGACGAGCATTGGGCGCGACCGAGGATGGAGAGCGGCAGCCACAAACCGAGTATTGTGGCGTACTATTGTTGATTATGTCTTGTCTTAATGATGATGAATAAATAAATGTATGTATGTATCATCTAGACTTTAAAAGGATTTTATTTTTTGCTTTGCATGGTTCGCACGGCAAGCCTCGTTGTATAAATTTAGGTGTCGTGCTGAAAATATAATATTTTTGCAACTCGTTGCAGAGATAAATATAGTGTAATTGAAAACAGCGTTGACAATACCTGTGTAATTTTTGTTTTCAACAAGATCATATTAGGAAATATTTTTGTTGATTCAGAGATGATTGACAGCTAAAGAAGCGATGCTTTGTTATTACGCAAAAGAAAGCAAGGGCTCTTACCAAACACACTCGCTTCTCCATGCCCGCATGGGATGAGGAAAAGTGAATGTAAAAGGCAAACATATTTTCGGCTCAAGTGAAATGAAAGCGTTTAGCAGGATATCTTGAAAATGACTATAAGGCACCAACCATATAGAAAGCGTCGCTTAGTCTGCTACCTCCAAGGAGGGATGTTGAACGGGAATGATAACCCACTAGTGGTGTGATAAAAGTATTAGCATACATAAGAGTGCTACGGGGGAAATTCGTATGGAAATAACGCCGTTAATGTATGTTAAATGGGGATTATTTTGGCTGAGATATCCCTTCTAGATGACGAAAGAGAAAAGGAATTAGAGATGCTGATACAGTAGGTACGCCATGGAAACCTTTTTATACTAGAGTTTGGGTGTGGCCCGTTCAGAACTTTTAAATCACTCATCAAAGCAAAATAATGACGTCTTTCCCTTGGGATCGCATCAATTTTCGTGACAGCTAATCCCAAACAAAACACCAACAAAAGTCAAATAGTCGCCATCAAACCCTGGACAACAAATGAGGTACGTCGTCCTATTTGTACGTCGATTGGTGGGCGTCAATCTCAATTTTCGCGTAATTTATCTGTCTATTTTATTCGTTTCTCCATCATCGCGCCGCTATGCTTCAAATATTTCAAATCTACTCAAAACGTGTCAAACGACTGGGACTGTACGACACGGAGGATGCCACTTCTTATCAGACAAGTCATTAAAATTAAGCGATTTGATTGCTCGTCGTTTGCTGTGGCGCGTGGGCGGCCTCTATACTAGGAAATGACAGAAAACAGGTGGGGACTCTCCGTGCCACTGACTGTGCGGTTTGAAAATTGGGCACATTTTCGTTTCTTTATCGCTTCATTACGGCTTGAAAGGAATATTGCTACAATAATGCTATACGAGGGGGAGAGGAACCAATTTAAGCTGTTTTGATTTTTCACTGAGGAAGAACACGTTATCTTATTTCGGGCACGGCAATAGTTGAAACTTACATAGGTATACTTTATTTGCGAAAACAGAGTTAGAAGTTCATGAAGACAAATAACGATAAAACCGAATAATTAAATTCAATATTTAAGTGAATGAGCTGTCACTAAACATGGACATATTTTTTTCGAACAAATTAGACACTTCATTGCATTTATTTAACGTTCATTACAATCATTATAAAATTCAACCAACAATTCCTCGCCAAAACGCTCGATCGGGTCGTGGTTGGCAGCCTCCACCCTCTACTGCGTCCCACATATGCCAGACCCATCTTCTACCATCCGGATCTACCAGTTTTGCAGGATTGTTATCCGGTAGTCTCGCAACATATCAGTGCACATCGTATCCTATCAGCTTTTGCCACTTTCCGGATGCTAGGTTCACCGTAGAGTACATCGAGCAGGTGGTTCATTCTTTGCCGCCAAACATCGTTCTCTTGCACACCACTTATCCAAACACATACATACATACATTTATTTGTTCAATATCACATTTAAGACAAGACACAATCAACAATAGTACGACTTCCGCGGATGATGCGCCTCCGAATTTCACGGCTCACGTTGTTGTCAGCCGTCAGTAAGGATCCGAGGTAGACGAATTCCTCCACCACCTCGAAAGTATCCCCGTCTATCGTAACATTACTACCCAGACGGATCCGGTCGTGTTCGGTTCCGCCTACCAGCATGTACTTTGTTTTTGAGGCATTCACCACCAGT
The DNA here is from genome assembly GCF_035046485.1 of Aedes albopictus. Classification (NCBI taxonomy): domain Eukaryota; kingdom Metazoa; phylum Arthropoda; class Insecta; order Diptera; family Culicidae; genus Aedes; species Aedes albopictus. Next base: position 131,591,792 of record NC_085136.1, on the reverse strand, counting down.
TCGACCTTTGCTGCTTCGCGTTTCAGGTGGGTGTACAGCTCTGCCACCGTTCCAAATGTTCTGGCAATGATGTCCATGCGTCCGCAAAGCACACAAATTGACCGGATTTTGTGAAAATTGTTCCCCAGCTGTTGAGCCCGGCTCCTCGCATCACACCTTTCAGAGCGATGTTGAAGAGTAGGCATGAGAGTCATCACCTTGATAGTTCACCCGAAATCCTTACGCAGTTTTGAACACCGTCCATCGTTGCTTTAATCAGTGTAGTCAGCTTCCCAGAAAAGCCGTTTTCGTCCATGATTTTCCATAGCTCTGCGCGGTCGATACTGTCGTATTCCGCATTGAAGTCGATGAGCAGGTGATGCGTTGGGACCTGGTATTCACGGCATTTCTGGAGGATTTGCCGTACGGTGAAGATCTGGTCCGTTGTCGATCGGCCGTCTATGATACCGGCTTGATAACTTCCCACGAACTCATTCGTTTTAGGTGACAGACGACGGAAGATGATCTGGGATAGCACTTTGTAGGCAGCATTCAAAATAGTGATCGTCCTGAAGTTCTCACATTCCAAATGGTCGCCTTTCTTGTGAATGGGGCAGATTACCCCTTCTTTCCACTCCTCCGGTAGCTGTTCGGTTTCCCAGATCCTGACTATCAGCCGATGCAGACAGGTGGCCAACTTTTCTGGACCCATCTTGATGAGTTCAGCTACGACACCATCATTTCCAGCTGCTTTGTTGGTTTTGAGCTGGTGAATGGCATCCTTAACTTCCCTCAGCGTTGGTGCTGGTTCATTTCTGTCCTCCGCTGCACTGGCGTCGTCGTTTCCTCCGTTGCCGTGGGCTCCCGTGCCTACGTTCTCCACGCCGTTCAGGTGTTGATCGAAGTGCTGCATCCACCTTTCGATCACCTCACGTCCGTCCGCCAAGAGGCCTCCGTCTTTATCCCTGCACATTTCGGCTCGCGGCACGAAGCCGTTGCGGGATGCGTTGAGCTTCTGATAGAACTTTCGTGTTTCTTGGGAACGGCACAACAGTTTCATTTCTTCACGGGCTTCTTCCAGGCGGCGTTTTTTTCTCGAACGTTCTGTCCCCACGTTCTGTCGAGTCCCTTGCTGGAGCATTACCGCCCTCGCTGCGTTCTTATCCTCCAAAACCGTCCTGCACTCTTCGTCGAACCATTCATTCCGTCGATTCCGTTCCACGTACCTGATGGTGCTCTCGGCTGCGTCGTTGATGGCTGCTTTCACTGTACTCCAGCAGTCCTCTAGAGGGGCCTCATCGAGCTCGTCCTCGTCTGGCAACGCGGCCTCGAGATTCTGCGCGTATGCCGAGGCGATATCCGGTTGAATCAGTTGCTCTAGGTTGTACCGTGGCGGTCACCGGTACCGTACATTATTGATGACGGAGAGTTTTGGGCGCAGTTTGACCATCACCAGATAGTGATCGAAGTCGATGTTGGCGCCACGATAGGTCCTGACGTCGATAATGTCGGAGAAGTGCCGTCCGTCAATCAGAACGTGGTCGATTTGAGATTCCGTCTGCTGTGGTGATCTCCAGGTGTAACGATAATGGAGGCTGTGTTGGAAAAAGGTGCTACGTATGGCCATATTTTTGGAGGCGGCGAAATCAATGAGTCGTAGGCCGTTTTCGTTCGTCAGCTGGTGGGCGCTGAACTTACCAATCGTCGGTCTGAATTCCGCCTCCTGGCCTACGTGAGCGTTTAAATCTCCTATGATGATCTTGACTTCGTGGCTTGGGCAGCGATCGTACTCGCGTTCGAGCTGCGCGTAAAATGCGTCCTTGTCATCATCAGTGCTTCCGGAGTGTGGGCTGTGCCCGTTTATTATGCTGAAGTTGAAGTATCGGCCCTTGATTCTCAACCTGCACATTCTTTCGTCGATCGGCCACCAACCAATCACGTGCCTCTGCATATCACCCATCACGATGAAAGCTGTTCCCAGCTCGCGTGTGTTGCCGCAGCTCTGGTAGATGGTATGATTACCTCTAAACGTTCGCACCATGGATCCTGTCCAACACACCTCCTGCAGCGCTACGATGTCGAACCCGTGGTCCTTCAGTAGATCGGCGAGTATGCGGGTGCTCCCAATGACGTTGAGAGATCGGCAGTTCCGCGTGCCGAGTTTCCAATCGCAAGTCCTTTTTGTTCGCCGGGGTCGTTGCCGTTGATCTCGGTTCATATTATTCTGTTGCTGATTTTCCGTTACAATGGTTTTTTACGGCTGGCTCGTAGGGCCTGACACCAATCCCCTACTTTCCGGAGGACCATAGTGCACAGTTGAGCTTAGAGTCCTTCCCTGGCACTCGGATGTAGATCAGCCGCCCCTAACATGGGGATTAGACGCTGTTGTGAGCCGCTCCTCCTGGAGAACAGACGCTCAGGTTTGCCGAAGCAAACCCCCCCTTCCCTGTCAGCCTATGAACAAAGTTCCCACCGGGGATGGTTACCCGATCTTCCCTAAGGTACTCACGGTTTCCGGCCGGTATCGCGAGGAGGTAGGGATAGGAGTTGCTGGGCAGAGGCTAGTGGATCACAATGGGATCTGAATTGCGCAGCATACCCAGCCTTTACCGTGCCACTTATCCAAACACCCGACGCTCGAATACTTCGAGTGCTTGCATGTCCTCCTCGAGCATAGTCCAGGTCTCGTGCCCATAGAGAACCACCGGTCTTATCAGCGTTTTGTACATAGTACATTTGATGCGAGGGCAAATCTTTTCCGACCGCAGATTCTTCTCAAGCCCATAGTAGGACTTCCATTGATGATGCATCTCGTATTTTGCCGTTAATAAGGACCCGAGGTAGACGAAGTCCTCTACCACGGTCTCTGGCCCCGTCTATTGTAACATTATTACCCAAAAGGATCCAGTCGTGTTCGGTTCCGCCTATCAGCATGTACTTTGTTTTTGAGGCATTCATAACCAGTCCGACCTTTGATGCTTCACGTTTCAGGTAGGTGTACAGCTTTGTCACCGTTTCAAATGTTCTGGCGATAAGGTCCATGTCGTCCGCAAAGCTCACAAATTGACGGGATTTTGTGAAAATCGTTCCCCGACTATTGAGCCCGGCTCGTCGCATCACACTTTTTAGAGCGATGTTGAAGAGTAGGCATGAAAGTCCGTCACCTTGTCGAATGCCCCAACGAGATTCGAAAGAACTGGATAGTTCACCCGAAGCCCTTACGTAGTTTTACACAACGTCCGTTGTTGCTTTAATCAGTCTAATCAGCTTCCCAGGGAAGCCGTTTTAGTCCATGACACTGGCGTTCCAACTAACATTTTTGCTGTATAAGAGTTTATGAGAGCTTCCTTCAAAGACCGTTTGCTTCATAAGCTTTTATGCAGTTGCTTTTGTTAGTAGGGGTAGCAACGGGGGGGGGGGGCTTTAGGGTTAAACACCCCCCCCACCCCCCCCCCCCCCAGAACCAAAATTTGTGGAACAAATTTTCAGTATTAAGCGCTTTGCGACGAAAAATTTTTTCGGCTGCGCCGCTATTTTCTAACTACGAATACAATTACTCATTACTGCTTACAAAATGAAAGTGTCAAATCAAAAAAGTTATCATTGACCGTTGAAAACCCCTCCCTGAGACAATTTCTGGCTACGCCACTGACTCTCCAAAGCTCTGTGCGGTTGATACTGTCGTATGCCGATTTGAAGTCAATCAACAGGTGATGCGTTGGGACCTGGTATTCACGGCATTTCTGGAGGATTTGCCATACGATGAAGATGTGGTCCGTTGTCGACCGGCCGTCGATGAAGCTGGCTTGATAACTTCCCACGAATTCATTCGTTTTAGGTGACAGACGACGGACAATGATCTGGGATAGCACTTTGTACGCAGCACTCAAAATGATGATCGCTCTGAAGTTCTCACAATCCAAATGGTCGCCTTTCTTGTGAATGGGGCAGATTAGCTTTTCTCTACCCTCCTCCGGTAGCTGTCTCCCAGATCCTGACTATCAACCGGTGCAGACCAGTGGCCAACTTTTCTGGGCCCAGCTTGACGAGTCCAGCTGTGATACCATCCTAACCAGCTGCTTTGATGGTTTTCAGCTGATAAATGGCATCCTTAACTTCCCTCAGCGTTGAAGTTGGTTCATTTCCGTCCTCTGCTGCACTGGCATTGTCGGTTTTTCCTTTGCCGTGGTGTCCCGTGCCTACGTTCTCCACGCTATTCAGGTGCTGATCAAAGCGATGCTTCCACCATTCGATATATATCGTAGATGATATGATTACCTCTAAACGTTCGCACCCTGGATCCTTGTGCGAAAAATTGAAAAAAAAAATCTTACAAAATTTTACAATTTTCGAAAAATTTTACTGGAGATTCCTAAGCAAAACTTCTAGAGGTATTTGCTTCAAAAATTCAACTGTTCCCTTCACAACAACCGCATCCAAAGCCGTTTTAATCTTGACCGCATCCATTTTCTTGCATTTACCAGCGTTTCCGCTGCTGGTAGGACACCAACCCGATGTGCCTCCACCCGCTGTTAAAATGTCGATAATTATTCTTGGTTTGGATTTGCACTGAATTTAAAATAAGATTTACGACCATTCGTAGGACCCTGATGGTGCTGCCGCCATCATCGTCTGTACTGCTGCGGTGCCGGTAAGAAAAAAGGTCCTGGAACTGAAGGTCGACGGGAAAAAGGGGTTCGCGGTTGGTAATTTTCACCCGTTTTGCAGTGAAAATTTGACCTGAATTTTAATATTTTTGCTACCAGCGCAAAGCTACCGATGAAATATGACCCGGTGGGATTTATTACCAGTTCATATTTTTATTCCTCAAAGCCATTAACGGGACCTTCTGCGCCGGGGTGGGTGATGCGACTAACGCAATTCGGTCGGTCGGATGTTGGATTGCAAGATTTTTGAGGCGGCTGCACTTACACTCCAAGAGAGCGGGTTCCAAACGCGTCGTCGCCGCGCTGAGAGAAGACGAAGATGTTGCTGGAAAAGTGGAAATCTGCATAAAACTCGCATAAAAATGATGATTCTTAATGGTGCTTTTATTTCAGACACTGTGGTAAGACATTAGGTACCTACTCTTGATGGCGGTGGTGGGGTTAACAAGTAAAATTTACAGTTTGTCGAAGATTATGAAATAAAATGTTGCCCACGTTGCTGAAAAATATGTTCGAGGTGTAGATATTTACACGCAATCATAGCCTCAATGAGGTTGGAATCCTTCTGGTTCGCGGAAAATCCATTACAGCTTTAAAGCATGATTTATGAGGTACGTTGTAAAGATGTTTAGTAGAGCATCCTAGATCCAAAGCAATAAACGCGTGGCCATGCTGAGGGTGTCTGGGATCAATTCCTGCTGGATCCTGGAATACTAATAATGAACATTTCTTTGAGCCTGCTATACAGGTCTCACATAAAGATGAATCCAGTTAGCCTAGTGGTTAAGACTTACTTACCTTACCGGTACACAGAAGTCGTCTCCATTCTACTCAGTCCATGGCTGTGTGTCTCCAGTTCCGTACTCTGCGAAGCGTCCGCAGATCGTCATCCACTTGATCGACCCACCTAGCTCGCTGCGAACCACGTCTTCTTGTACCAGTCGGATGGCTCTCGAGAACCTGCCCACCGTAGCCTCCCGATTTTCGCGGTGTGGACGATGGTTGGTTCTCTCAGCATCTGATGCAGTTCGTGGTTCATTCGCATTCTCCAGGTCCGGTCTTCCATCGGAGTGCAGATGTACTATCATAGACGGTACGCAACATCTTCCATTTTGACGGCTGTTCGAGCCCGTATGAAGTAGATCATTAATATGTATTAACTTCTTTTCTCGATCAGCCTAGATAGCTGTGTAGTGCTGGTAGCGGTTGTCTCAATTGACTAAGAATAATACTACGGACCGCCTGTTCCGGTGGTAAGAGTCCACTAACAGGTGACCCCTAAATCATGGTGTGATGCGGCTATATGCTTACCGTGCCTAGGAATGAATGGTTAGGGAGGTCTAATAAAAACCTAACCGCAAACGGAACCTGTAGAGTATCAGGGCGCCCTCCACAGTATTTTGCCCTTACTGCGCTAACCGGAGCAATAGCGCAGTGGACCTTGTATTTCTCCGAGACAATCAGCTGCCCTTATTCAATTTCAAACTTGAGGCTAAATAAGGGCGGGATTATAAAGATGTTATTAATTAGTTTAAATTGTCACCTATATGGTTTCGCATTATGCGATTTACACAGTTTATTTTGTGCATCCTCGCCTTTGGCGTTTTCTAATCGATACCGATCTGGTTTTATTGCTGCTGTTCTTGATTGATTGATTTGTCTTTATTTAAGAGAATTTCAGCCCTTGGCTGGTTCGTCTCTCGTGCTTTTCTTTGTTGTGCTGTGATTGTTAAGATTTTAATCTTGCCTAGTTTGGGTAGTGGCTACGGTTAGGATAGCACAGACCAATCTTCAGCACAAAAGAACAGCAACGATCAATCTTTGCAGACTTATGCAAAATGGTACAGCCCAAGTGGCCTTAGTCCAAGAACCTTACTTTCGTAAGGGGAATTTCTATCTAGGAAACCTTGTGAATCCGGTGTTTGCTACTTTCAGTAAAATTGAAATGGCAAACTCATGTGTCATGCCTCGAGCATGTGTGCTTGTCAACAACGCAATCGTTGCTACACTCATCTCTGAGCTAACTACTAGAGATGTATGTGCTATCACAATCGATGTATCTGTTGGAAACCTCAACGGGAAATACGTTTATTGTTCGGTTTGTTACTTCGCAAACTTTGCGTTTCAGGAACCCCCGGTCAACTACTTAACTGGGATCTCTTTACCGATTTGGTTGCAGCCAAATTTCATGGATACTCACCATCAATTGACACTCCAAGTGATTTAGATGAAGCCGTTGATACTACAACGGCCTTCATCATGGAAGCTTTTGAAGGAGCTTGCCCTCTGCGGTCTGTGAAGACCACAAGAGGAACCCCTTGGTGGAACTCTGATCTGGCGAAGCTCAGGAAACAATGTAGAAAGAGTTGGAACAGACGACGTTCGGCTGGATCGGAGGCTTTCAGGTCGGCTCGCAAGGCCTACCAGAAAGCTCTTCGGTCTGCTGAACGATCCGGCTGGAAAAACCTTTGTACAAATGTTTCCAGTTTGAGTGAAGTCAGTCGGTTAAACAAAATAAGTACTTGCGAAATCTAAGGATTTCCGAGTGAACGAACTTCGTTTGCCAAATGGTTATCTGACTTCCTCTGATGAGGAAGCTCTGGAATGCTTGTTCAGCACACACTTCCATGGATGTGTGGATATTACATCTTCGGATTAACCCGATGTCTTTTCTTGTAGTAATGATTCACTGGCCTCGGCTTGGAGTATTGTAATCTATAGAATCGATTGAGTGGGCACTTAATAACTTTGCTCCTTTCAAATCTCCTGGAGCAGATGGGATTTATCCTATTTTGCTTCAGAAGGGATTTGATTATTTCATCAAACATGTTTTGAAAAAAATATTTGTTTGCAGCTTTGATACATGGTAAGGTATGCGCACAGCAAAATCTGGCCAAAGAAAATCAAGCAGTAATAATTCATTCCAACTTATTCCTAAACCAAAAGCAATTCATCGTAAAAAAGCATTAATTTACTTTAAATCAACATCAAGACATTGCTGATTTGACTTGTTACATCCGTCATCTCGAGTTTTGAGCTTGAGTCCTTCCGTAAAGTTTTGCACAGTACCTTCGACCGCATGCCAAGAAATTTTTACCACCTTTGTGTCAAAATCAATCTTATTTTTCGATGAAAGCTGTCGTTCTTGACATTTTTTGAAGGTTCCAATTCACGGTTACTCAATATTTTTCAATTGGGTTGAGTTTTGAAGTGAATGAGATTTTACGTTTTTTTGGAAAAATGCAGTACAATTTCTACATAGTTTTCTGCATACAAACGCAAGCATTCTCCGCCAAAAACAGGGGACTAAAATCAATTCAAATCAATACACAATATCTAAGCTTTTGAATAAGGGGTGCCAGCCATTTTTCCCGACATTTCCCGTAGTGAAAAAGATGATTTGCTGTACATGTATTTCTAAAAGTTCGGTTTTTCAAACCACAAATTCATATTGTTGACCAAACTATGTATTTCTTGCCAAACTTCGATTTTTTCTTGCTCTTAAGTTGATCTGCAATTTTTCCAGGTTGTAATGATGTATAGAACCGAATACTTGAAAGCTAACTTAGGTCTACAGGGACGGTCGCTTTAATGTACATTGTCAGATTTTCAGCACGTTTGTGCAAAAACTTTTCGAGGACTTCTTGTTCCTTTGACTCTATTTTAAACACAGTGTCAAAATATATCCCGAAGTAAATATTTTTCGATTCCTTACACAATAAGCTTTCATTTGCGCCAGAGATTGCCACGATTCGTTGAAAATAGAGAAATTTCTATCCAAAATGCGGTGGCTAGATTTTGCTGTGTGCATACCTTATATCCTCAAATCTTGGCGGGATATTACTGTGAAGATCATTCCGAAACTGGGTCATGCGTCGTATGAAGAAGCAAAGAGTTTCAAACCTATCAGTTTGACCTCTTTTCTTCTGAAATGCTTAGAACGCATTGTGGATAATCACATCCGTGATGTTCATCTGACCAATCTGGTAAATGCACTGTGACTCTTTTACACAAAGTTGTTTACGACATCGAGAAAGCATTTGCTCAAAATCAATTCCACTTGGGGTTTTTCTTAGATATCGAGGGTGCCTTTGACAACGTGCCTTTCGATGCCATATTGGAAGCCGCACGGGGTCATGGCATATCTCCAATGATTTCCAATTGGATTCACTAAATGCTCAAAAACCGAAATGCTCTTCTCGATATTGCGTCAAGTGGCGATTAGGAAATTGAGTGTTTGTGGATGCCCTCAAGGGGGAGTCTTATCAACACTTTTGTGGAATCTCGTAGCAGATACGCTATTGATTCAACTCAATAATAGCGGTTTTTCTACTTATGGTTTTGCTGACGACTTTCTAATATTGCTGGTCGGTAGGTGCATTACCACCCTTTTCGACCTGATGCAAAGCGTCCTTCAGGTAGTTGAGGGTTGGTGTCGCCAATATGGCCTTTCGATTAATCCGAGTAAAACATCTATTGTTGTTTTTACGGAAAGGCGAAACCGTAATGGCGTTCGACCTTTGTGTCTTTTTGATTCTGAAATCGATGTGACTGAACAGGTTAAGTACGTTGGAGTTATTCTTGATTCCAAGCTTTCCAGGACACCTTACATTGAGTTCAAAATCAAAAAAGCTTGTATGGCCTTCGGGCCGGTGAACCTTTGGTACAACTTAGGGTCTAAAACCCAAGTATATCAAATGGATTTACATAACTGTGGTTCGGCCAATATTGGCCCGGAAAGGCTTCAGGGATATTTTCGGGTATTTTCGAAGGGTCTCAGTTGCGTTACATGGGATCCGACAGGGTTTTAAGGGATTTCGAATGCATTTCAGAATGCTTCAGAGGGTTTTTTTTTTGGCGAGTTTCAGAGGCGTTACGAAGGCGTTTTCGGGGGTTTTTAAGGGTCTCAGGTGCGTTACATGGAGTCCGAGGGGATATTAGGGAGATTTCGAAGGCATTTCAGAGAGCTTCAAAGGATTTTTGGCGAGTTTTAGAGGCGTTATTCAGGCGTTACGAAGGCGTTTTTTTGGAGTTTCTGATGGTTTCAGGTGCGTTACAAGGGGTCCGAGGGGGTTTTAGGATGATTTCGAAGGTATTTCAGAAAGCTGATCCGGTAGCTTTTTCCTTGAAAAGTGTTGGCAAAGTGGCTAAGCCTAACATCTGTTTTTCATGAATATTCCGTGGGTTTCGTTCGTAATACGCCACTTCTTCAGTGTTTTTTTTTGTGCGGTGCTGCTGTGTGGTGCAGAACTCCTGATTACGTTTCGAAAAGTTAATAATCTGAACAAATCTGAGTGAAAATCGAAGTTTTGTGAAGAAAATTGTATAAATTGAGAAAGTAATTGACGTATGGTCTTCCGATGCGTGGTGATTTTGCACGATAGCGGTGAAATGGAACGGGAGGGACTAGGCCGGTGCTACGCCATCCGGATGGTTTTCCGCGAAAGAATGAGTGTTTGTTCCGTGTTAATTTGGATGAGAAGCAACATCATAATTTGTTGTGAATGATTGTGTCCAAATAGTTGATCGAAAGGCTAGTAGAGCTTCGCCATGTGTTTTATATGTGATTGCATGCCATTATTGTTCGCAGCACGGGACTTGAAAATGGTGCGACGTTTGTATGGAGAGGGCCGATTTGTTCTCAGATTCGCGTTTTGCCATCCGGTACTTGATCAGTTAGTTTTTCGGTTTGTGTGCCGTTATAAGCATAGTTGTCCCATGTTACTTTTTGACGATTTTGACTTTTTTGCACCAGGCGCTCTATTTATACGTATATTTTCATATAACATTAAAAAACAACATACTTTGTTCGAAGACTCAATGAAAAGCATGTCAAGTCAAATTGTCCCACTGTTGAATTTCTACGCATGTCTGTCCCACAACTGAAATTCTACGCATAACAGTCCCACTACAAAATTTCTACGTAAAACCGATACAATAAGCATTTGTAGTAACTTACTTCACCTTATAGCATGGCTATTTCAATACTGCATAGTAGAAACTCTTCTTTTATGTAGGCATTACGCTCCAGCTGGAACCAAACTTGTTTTTCAGTTAAACAAAAACTGTTATGTCTTCGCAACTTGCAGTATCAAACTAAATTCAAATATTGCTGCAATGCGCGTTGAGCTCATGAACCAAACATAAACATTTTGACTTTATTAAGAGGCTCAAATGTCGTGAAGCATGACGAAGCTGATCCAATATAATGACAAAGAGGTTGCTGAATTGAATGACTGGTATATGTGAAAATTTTCAGAATTTAAGCAAGTTTGAAATATTGTTGGTAAGTGAGTTGATGAGTTTCACTTTTTTATTTCAATATGTTATCCCAATAATTTGATTGAATTAGTGTTACCGACACTGAGTGGCTTAGTTATCGCCTTTTTATAAAACAAAAAGAACACTTTTGGGTTAAGTCCAAATCGAAGACGAACTGCTGGAGGTACTGAACAAGCAATCAATATATCAATTCATGAGAGATCAACCGAGGAAGTGAATCGAAGAGTAAGTGAGTGACTTGGTGTGCGAGATTTTGTAAGTGTGTGGGTTGATGAGTAAATGAGCAAGATGATAAGCGAGTGATTTTATAAGTGAGTTGGATTATTAATGGCTTGATGGGTATGTGAGTGACTGTTTTGAATGAATGTGTTAATGAGTTATTGAGTAACTTGATAAACAAGTGACCTAGACGCTCAGAGACTTGATGATTAAGTGGAATTTTGAGTAAACTGTTGCTAGTAAGTTGTGTCGTAGATAAGCGGTTTTCTGTGTACAGGTCAGACTCGATTATCCGGGTGACTCCGAAAAAAAAAATCTCCCCGGATAATCGAATTTCCGGATAATTTTTATTTTATTTTTAAGATTTATCAATCACAAACAGTTCGATAAACATAGAAGCAAGCTTGTATGCAGTTATAGTCCTTAAACTCAACGGCTGGCATGATTATAATAATATTTGTTGAGAATGGAATTTTAGCCGAAAAATCTACATAATAAAAATAATTCTCTAATAGGCTGAATCTGACTTATGAGTGTTGTATTTGACATTTGCTATATCTTTTGACATATTGGCATCTAAAATTGTGCAAACAAAACGAAACATTATTTGAACCCCGGATAATCGAGCCATTTTTTCCGGATAATCGAGCCCCGGATAATCGGGCTCCCGGTAAATCGAGCCCCCGGATAATCGAGTCCGACCTGTATATGTGAAAGAAATGATTGAGCCCTAAAGTATTATATTGTTATTATTGTATTTGTATTAAAAGGGAACACAGTACCGTAACTGCTTGATTTCGAATAGGATGAATGTAGAACCGTACCATCACAGAGAGCAGACATCCAGGCTAGAACAAATTTCATTCGGAAAGTTGTGTAAGGATTCGAATCTTTACTTGAGTAAGGTTGCAAACCAATACACGACGACAGCACTAACGCCACCAAACACCATATTGCAACAGTCAGTGGTGAATTGAAACATTTCAAGTGGTGAATTACATTTGTATGGGAAACTAACCGATTGCAGCGCCACGCTATTGCCACTTGTGTTGCCGATTTCAAATGGCCGTTAAATTCCTTACACAGTTTCGGAACTGGACTTGGATGTCTGTTCTCTGTGGTACCATTACCAACGGCATTCTGACCCTTCATTTTAAAATAAAGATACATGAAGCATGGAGCCTCTAATGGCAAATCACTCCCAATCTTTGCTGGGGTTCCTATTCATATGACCATACGCGCCAACTTGTGACGTAGTTGGGGGGGGGGCGAGGCCTCTCAAAACCAATCAAATTCGGAAAATGTCGACGCAGTTCATCAAGCTTAGGCATATTTACCTGAAAACTAGTGCATTGAGCTGAAAAAAGATGAATTTTGTCCAATTTTGTAGAGCTTCGCCCCCCCCAACTACGTCACAAGTTGGCGCCTATGCATATGACCCATACAAGCAGAGGAAGGCATGGTGCAGAATGTTTTGAAAACTTAAGCTGTTGTATTTCTTAACATATTTTATTTCAATGATATGTACATAGGGTCTGGGACCATTTGGGCAGGAGCACCTATTTTGGGCTTTTGCTGCTATAACTCTGTCAACTTTGAACCGATTGATTTGATTTTTGAAACACGATCAGGAAGCCGCCGTATTTAGCTATGTTCAAAAATTCAAGTCAATCGATTTGAAAATGACTGAGTTATAGCAGCAAGTGCCCAAAATAGGTGCTGCTGCCCAAATGATCCCTTTATTTTGTCATTTAATTTTAAATTATTTGTCATTGCCATTTAAAATTAATACAAAAGCTTAATCAGTTGTATGTTTTGTTGGTCATTAGGCAAAACAGGCCATTAGGCCAAAAAGGTTATAAGGTCGAAAAGTTCATTAGGCCGAATAGGTAATTAGGCCGAAAAGGACGTAAGGGTGGAATAATTCAGGTATAGAACAAGGTCATTTCGCCAAGACCTGGCCAAAATACCATTTCGACCTGAAGAACTGTTCGGCCTGAAGACCTTTTCGGCCTAAAGACCTTTTCGGCCTAAAGACCTTTTCGGCCTAAAGACCTTTTCGGCCTAAAGACCTTTTCGGCCTAAAGACCTTTTCGGCCTAAAGACCTTTTCGGCCTAAAGACCTTTTCGGCCTAAAGACCTTTTCGGCCTAAAGACCTTTTCGGCCTAAAGACCTTTTCGGCCTAAAGACCTTTTCGGCCTAAAGACCTTTTCGGCCTAAAGACCTTTTCGGCCTTAAGACCTTTTCGGCCTAAAGACCTTTTCGGCCTAAAGACCTTTTCGGCATAAAGACCTTTTCGGCCTAAAGACCTTTTCGGCCTAAAGACCTTTTCGGCCTAAAGACCTTTTCGGCCTAAAGACCTTTTCGGCCTAAAGACCTTTTCGGCCTAAAGACCTTTTCGGCCTAAAGACCTTTTCGGCCTAAAGACCTTTTCGGCCTAAAGACCTTTTCGGCCTAAAGACCTTTTCGGCCTAAAGACCTTTTCGGCCTAAAGACCTTTTCGGCCTAAAGACCTTTTCGGCCTAAAGACCTTTTCGGCCTAAAGACCTTTTCGGCCTAAAGACCTTTTCGGCCTAAAGACCTTTTCGGCCTAAAGACCTTTTCGGCCTAAAGACCTTTTCGGCCTAAAGACCTTTTCGGCCTAAAGACCTTTTCGGCCTAAAGACCTTTTCGGCCTAAAGACCTTTTCGGCCTAAAGACCTTTTCGGCCTAAAGACCTTTTCGGCCTAAAGACCTTTTCGGCCTAAAGACCTTTTCGGCCTAAAGACCTTTTCGGCCTAAAGACCTTTTCGGCCTAAAGACCTTTTCGGCCTAAAGACCTTTTCGGCCTAAAGACCTTTTCGGCCTAAAGACCTTTTCGGCCTAAAGACCTTTTCGGCCTAAAGACCTTTTCGGCCTAAAGACCTTTTCGGCCTAAAGACCTTTTCGGCCTAAAGACCTTTTCGGCCTAAAGACCTTTTCGGCCTAAAGACCTTTTCGGCCTAAAGACCTTTTCGGCCTAAAGACCTTTTCGGCCTAAAGACCTTTTCGGCCTAAAGACCTTTTCGGCCTAAAGACCTTTTCGGCCTAAAGACCTTTTCGGCCTAAAGACCTTTTCGGCCTAAAGACCTTTTCGGCCTAAAGACCTTTTCGGCCTAAAGACCTTTTCGGCCTAAAGACCTTTTCGGCCTAAAGACCTTTTCGGCCTAAAGACCTTTTCGGCCTTAAAACCTCTTCGGTCAAAGACCTTTTCGGCCTAAAGATCTTTTCAGCCAAAGACCTTTTCGACTTCATGACCTTTTCGGCCTAATGACCAATCCGGTTTATTGACGTTTTTGGCCTAATGACTTATTCGACCATATAAAAACTTTGATGTAACAATATTTTGCGGTCACACGACGTTTTTCCGACCAAACAATATATCGGCCTGGCGACCTTTTCGACCTAACAACATTTTCGACCCAATGACCTTTCCGACCTTATAACGTTTTTGGCCTAACGTTCTAATCGCTTATTTCGAAAATACTGTATATATTTCGACGTAAACTGCGATGGAAGAGCTATTTAAGTAATAAAAAATGAAACCATTTACGTAATGAATACATTTAAATATCCCCGACTTTTTTCTTTAATGGAGATTTGACTGTGCGACACCCAGTGGCCCAATAAAGAATTCTTCGTTTGATGAAAAGTTTCCTCAGACTGGAGTTAGAATCGAAGTCACACTACGTGGATATCAATGCGCCTAAATGGCTGGCGCTGCTAACCGCATGGCCACGAAACCCATACTTAATAACTCACTTACTAATGCACTCACTCCTACGGAACAGATCTCACATACTCATAAACCAACAAACTCACTTACTAACTATGTCACTCACTGACTCACTAACTCATTTACTTACTATCCCACACTCACTCACCAATTTAGCAATCCTCTTACCAACACATTACAATTAACGGGGCAACTCCCTGTAAGCTGTAACTTCCTAATTCATAACTGACTCACTCACCAACTCACTTATTCTTAGAGCACCTCACATTCACTAATTCACTAATCAACTTCTTATTCATCAACTCACTCACCTAGTTCCTACTAACCCGATTATTAAGAAAGTGTTAAAATGTGATGTCACTCTTATGTTGCACACTGGGGCAGGATTGAAAATACACGGAAAAAACCTCTAGCTCGTCGAGATGTCGAGATACGCACTTGGTGTCTTCAGAGAAAATATTTCTATGAACAAGGTCGATATTCTGAACGGTAGCATATTTTTCTTACGTTATTCGCATAAAAGTCCTATAAGTCATTTTGGCCATCTTTCATTTTAGCGGTACAGTCATTGCACAATTATGGGTCACACACAATTATTAGTCACTTTTCACTTTAATAGATAAATACTTATTAATTGCAAGCATTTGTTAGCTATTATTATTTTTCGTACATAAGTTGATTTGTTTTGTGTCACTATACGTATCGCACACGGGCTAATACATCAAAAAATACATATTTTCGATATTTTTTTGTTCGGCGCAAAACTAGCTGTCAAAGTAACGCTTCGATTGTGAATAACGGACAGTGCGTGCGCTGCTTTCGTAAGCTCTGTAAAAGCGAGATTTAGTGATTTTCATGTGCGAAATGGTATTGTCACCAGAACAAAGGTATAATTTACGTTCTAAATGTAGAAATTCATGTGACTGCAGCTAATTAAAGCTTATTTCAGACAAAATTTAAGTGACTCATTATTGTGCCAAAGAACACCGAAAATCACACAATTATGGGTCACTTTTTGTGCAGCATAATATTGACAGTTCTGCGTACATGGGCATTGCATACTTTTAGGCGTTTATCGGTGGTTGTGTTGGAGATTTTGTCCCAATTTCGAAAAATTGATTCCAAATCGTGAAAACACGCTTCGTTAAGAGGTTTGAGACCAGTTTTGGATTCTACTATAGTTGATCTATCGAGAATAAGTGATCATTCATTGAAAAAATAGACAAAACATTATTGTTGAGCCGATTTCTCTTGAGTGACCCATAATAGGCAGCAAATTGACCCATAATTGTTACACAGCCAATTTTGACCCATTATTGTGGTTTTCATTATTCACCAACATTTTAGTAATTTTCACCGCCTAAATTGGATTTTACAAGCATATTTTTATTTAAAACAATAAAAAGGGGTTTAAAAGAGGAGAATATAAAATAAAAATAATGAAAGTGTTGTTTTTGTATGAAAAACGATTCATATTATGAAATGGTTGTTCCTTGAGTGACCCATAATTGTGCAATGAGTGTATGGTGTCTTCGGCAAAGTTGTTCGGCTATTTATGCTAAAAAAGTTTGCCGAAGACGTCAAATTTCCAAAGCCTACTGTTCTTGAGATATTAGTCGTTTTATAAAATACCTACCTAAAATCGAGTTTTTTTTCATTAAATTACGTTTGTAAACAAATTTAATGTCCGTTTTCGAGTTATAATAATGAAAAATACTAAAATAAAACATATGTAAAATAAATTAGTTGAAAAAAACAAAATATGCATTGATTTTTTATAGAAAGTTCCTGAAAATCACGCAAAATGTATATAGGACGTTCTTGCAGTCGGGCAAGTTCGGGCAAGTTTTTTCATCGGCGATCAACTAAAAAATACATAAGCTTTCATGTAAATTTTTTTCACCGACATGATATTTGATGATTTTTTTTAAATAGCGTTCAAAGTTTACTGTTTTGTGTGAATTAGTACAACATTTTTGCACATATTTTACCATGTTGTATGTTGCCAAGTGATCCATGAGAAGTATCAATGCAATCTAGTTACAGGTTTAGTCATATTTAAGCTCCAAACAAATTGTAAACACAAAAAAGTCTTGGTTCGTCGTTGCATCGCGTCGTCGTCCTGTGTGCGTGCTTATCTTCGTACGGGGCGGTTTAGTTTGTTTTTGGAGGCAAAGTGAAAGTGCCGCTTTTTTCATTCGGATCGGCCGCGTCGTCGTCGACAATTTGAATGTGCACATCGTCGTACCCGTGTGTTGTTGTAGCGGTTCAGTGTGATTTCGAGGCCAGTTAGTGGAAGATGCTGCAGCACATATGCACTGGACACTTCGAAGGATGTTTATTGGTGAGCTCGTTCCATTTTATCATAATAATTAATGCTAAAGGATGTATAAAATTCTGCTCTGGTTTTTGTGTATATATCTAACAAATATTGAAAAGTTCGTCACGTCATGTGTCGGCGCCAGTGAATCAAAATTCAACCATCGCGCAACAATAATGACAATGTCGCAACCTGTATTTGTTGCGACAAAACAACCCATGCGACATAAGTTTGTCCCAACTTGAAAATAATGGGATTAACATGGTACACCACGAGTTTAGAGATTTTTAAGCCTTGCATTGCGATTTTCGAACGGTAACTTCGAGTCGGTAAACACTGCAACTCT
Source organism: Aedes albopictus (assembly GCF_035046485.1). Taxonomy (NCBI): domain Eukaryota; kingdom Metazoa; phylum Arthropoda; class Insecta; order Diptera; family Culicidae; genus Aedes; species Aedes albopictus. The sequence goes on along the minus strand of NC_085136.1, from coordinate 131,574,224 downwards.
GGTGAAGCTCTATCATCAAACAGTTTCGACTTTCGGTTAATAATAATTGATTATTCACGAGTTGAAAAGTACGCAACAAATTCAGATTCCGTTTTGTCTGCAACAAAAAATTTCGAGATCATGTCATTATCTGTCACCAGTAGGGATAATTACTAATCGTCACGCCCTCTTTGTTGCTTGTTTTGTGCCTCTTTTGTCTGACAATTCTCTTCACTGGTCGGCGCTAGTTCCAAATGCACATTTAGTAGATAATAAATATTTTTCTTTCATTTTTTACATGTACACAAAAATTTGAATGGTTCGTCATCTTCGGTGTCGACATTTGTAATATTTTAGTCTAAATGAATAAATGTTTTGACTCAAATAAAGGTTGCATGAATTTCTGGAAAAAAGAGAGGGTCGGTAAAAGATAGACGGTGAACCATGCGGTAAGATGTTTCTGATTTATTTATAACGTGTTATTTTGTTAATACTTGTGAATTGATCGCGTTTAGCATTGTCTCGCGCGAAAACGCAAACTACAGATGCGTCGGTATTTAGCATTGTATTCTCCTTAGTTGCGAATGAATAACTTATGTAGGGTGAGTTTTGAGGCACAATAGATCGCGTTCGTCGTCCACGGTTTAGAAGGGTATTTCTTCTTGAGCGCATTATTAATCGCGAATCAAAACATGACATTCGTTTACCACGATGAAATCCTCAACATATCTCCATTTCCCCTGTCCAAACTCCTAGTGGTTTCTCGTAGTAACGCAGAGAATTCCTCGGTTATTGGCCTAAGCGAGAATCACGTCATCACTTCCTTCGCGGCCGGCGCTGGTATTGCTTATTGAAAAGTATTGGGATTCCAGCATTTACACAATGAAGAGAAAGCTAATCCCAAGCACCATCTATTAGTTCATTATGTAAATGCAGTTGTCCTTGCAATAAGAGAGGAGCAACCGCGGGCGGTCAATCATGCTCTTTGGTTGCGATATGAACCAGGAACCAGAATCCAACAGTGTAGCTTCATACCCGACGAAGCGACGCTTTTTCCAATGATGACGGAGGCGAGACGACGAGTAAACTTGACTGCGCTGACGTTTCGATGGTGATGGCATCGCTACCTTGAATGGTTTCTGGTGAGATTGTTCTGATTACATATAACTACAATAATTAAACTAAATACGCGCCAGCTTCAAATATTATCGTTATCCATTTGGTAACGGTAATGCAGACATGCGGGGCTTGTTGTAAGTGAAAGTGACCTCGGAATGGACGTGAGTAACCAGGCATTCTGAAACGGGTCACTGGATCCCAACAGAGCTATCAACTTTCAACTCCCGGGCTAAAGATGATTTCAGTATTCATATTGAAATTTTGTAAAAAATAATATAGATAACTGCAGACATCTTTCTTCCATAATACCACTGCCGGACAGTGGGAGTTGAATTGTATACACACACACACACACACACACACACACACACACACACACACACACACACACACACACACACACACACACACACACACACACACACACACACACACACACACACACACATTTCGAAGGTATTTCAGAAAGCTTCAGAGGTTTTTTGGCGAGTTTACGAGGCGTTATTTTAGCGTTACGAAGGCATTTTCGGTGGTTTCTAGGTGCGTCTTAGGTGCGTTACATGGGGTCCGATGGGGTATTAGGGGGATTTCGAAGGCATTTCAGAAAGCTTCAGGGGATTTTTGGCGATTTTCAGAGGCGTTACTCAGGCGTTACGAAGGCGTTTTCGGTGGTTTCTAGGTGCGTTACATGGGGTTCGAGGGTGTTTTAGGGGGATTTCGAAGGCATTTCAGACAGCTTTAGATGATTTTGGCGAGTATTTGTTGCGACAAAACAACCCATGCGACATAAGTTTGTCCCAACTTGAAAATAATGGGATTAACATGGTACACCACGAGTTTAGAGATTTTTAAGCCTTGCATTGCGATTTTCGAACGGTAACTTCGAGTCGGTAAACACTGCAACTCTGGTGAAGCTCTATCATCAAACAGTTTCGACTTTCGGTTAATAATAATTGATTATTCACGAGTTGAAAAGTACGCAACAAATTCAGATTCCGTTTTGTCTGCAACAAAAAATTTCGAGATCATGTCATTATCTGTCACCAGTAGGGATAATTACTAATCGTCACGCCCTCTTTGTTGCTTGTTTTGTGCCTCTTTTGTCTGACAATTCTCTTCACTGGTCGGCGCTAGTTCCAAATGCACATTTAGTAGATAATAAATATTTTTCTTTCATTTTTTACATGTACACAAAAATTTGAATGGTTCGTCATCTTCGGTGTCGACATTTGTAATATTTTAGTCTAAATGAATAAATGTTTTGACTCAAATAAAGGTTGCATGAATTTCTGGAAAAAAGAGAGGGTCGGTAAAAGATAGACGGTGAACCATGCGGTAAGATGTTTCTGATTTATTTATAACGTGTTATTTTGTTAATACTTGTGAATTGATCGCGTTTAGCATTGTCTCGCGCGAAAACGCAAACTACAGATGCGTCGGTATTTAGCATTGTATTCTCCTTAGTTGCGAATGAATAACTTATGTAGGGTGAGTTTTGAGGCACAATAGATCGCGTTCGTCGTCCACGGTTTAGAAGGGTATTTCTTCTTGAGCGCATTATTAATCGCGAATCAAAACATGACATTCGTTTACCACGATGAAATCCTCAACATATCTCCATTTCCCCTGTCCAAACTCCTAGTGGTTTCTCGTAGTAACGCAGAGAATTCCTCGGTTATTGGCCTAAGCGAGAATCACGTCATCACTTCCTTCGCGGCCGGCGCTGGTATTGCTTATTGAAAAGTATTGGGATTCCAGCATTTACACAATGAAGAGAAAGCTAATCCCAAGCACCATCTATTAGTTCATTATGTAAATGCAGTTGTCCTTGCAATAAGAGAGGAGCAACCGCGGGCGGTCAATCATGCTCTTTGGTTGCGATATGAACCAGGAACCAGAATCCAACAGTGTAGCTTCATACCCGACGAAGCGACGCTTTTTCCAATGATGACGGAGGCGAGACGACGAGTAAACTTGACTGCGCTGACGTTTCGATGGTGATGGCATCGCTACCTTGAATGGTTTCTGGTGAGATTGTTCTGATTACATATAACTACAATAATTAAACTAAATACGCGCCAGCTTCAAATATTATCGTTATCCATTTGGTAACGGTAATGCAGACATGCGGGGCTTGTTGTAAGTGAAAGTGACCTCGGAATGGACGTGAGTAACCAGGCATTCTGAAACGGGTCACTGGATCCCAACAGAGCTATCAACTTTCAACTCCCGGGCTAAAGATGATTTCAGTATTCATATTGAAATTTTGTAAAAAATAATATAGATAACTGCAGACATCTTTCTTCCATAATACCACTGCCGGACAGTGGGAGTTGAATTGTATACACACACACACACACACACACACACACACACACACACACACACACACACACACACACACACACACACACACACACACACACACACACACACACACACACACACACACACACACACACACATTTCGAAGGTATTTCAGAAAGCTTCAGAGGTTTTTTGGCGAGTTTACGAGGCGTTATTTTAGCGTTACGAAGGCATTTTCGGTGGTTTCTAGGTGCGTCTTAGGTGCGTTACATGGGGTCCGATGGGGTATTAGGGGGATTTCGAAGGCATTTCAGAAAGCTTCAGGGGATTTTTGGCGATTTTCAGAGGCGTTACTCAGGCGTTACGAAGGCGTTTTCGGTGGTTTCTAGGTGCGTTACATGGGGTTCGAGGGTGTTTTAGGGGGATTTCGAAGGCATTTCAGACAGCTTTAGATGATTTTGGCGAGTATTTGTTGCGACAAAACAACCCATGCGACATAAGTTTGTCCCAACTTGAAAATAATGGGATTAACATGGTACACCACGAGTTTAGAGATTTTTAAGCCTTGCATTGCGATTTTCGAACGGTAACTTCGAGTCGGTAAACACTGCAACTCTGGTGAAGCTCTATCATCAAACAGTTTCGACTTTCGGTTAATAATAATTGATTATTCACGAGTTGAAAAGTACGCAACAAATTCAGATTCCGTTTTGTCTGCAACAAAAAATTTCGAGATCATGTCATTATCTGTCACCAGTAGGGATAATTACTAATCGTCACGCCCTCTTTGTTGCTTGTTTTGTGCCTCTTTTGTCTGACAATTCTCTTCACTGGTCGGCGCTAGTTCCAAATGCACATTTAGTAGATAATAAATATTTTTCTTTCATTTTTTACATGTACACAAAAATTTGAATGGTTCGTCATCTTCGGTGTCGACATTTGTAATATTTTAGTCTAAATGAATAAATGTTTTGACTCAAATAAAGGTTGCATGAATTTCTGGAAAAAAGAGAGGGTCGGTAAAAGATAGACGGTGAACCATGCGGTAAGATGTTTCTGATTTATTTATAACGTGTTATTTTGTTAATACTTGTGAATTGATCGCGTTTAGCATTGTCTCGCGCGAAAACGCAAACTACAGATGCGTCGGTATTTAGCATTGTATTCTCCTTAGTTGCGAATGAATAACTTATGTAGGGTGAGTTTTGAGGCACAATAGATCGCGTTCGTCGTCCACGGTTTAGAAGGGTATTTCTTCTTGAGCGCATTATTAATCGCGAATCAAAACATGACATTCGTTTACCACGATGAAATCCTCAACATATCTCCATTTCCCCTGTCCAAACTCCTAGTGGTTTCTCGTAGTAACGCAGAGAATTCCTCGGTTATTGGCCTAAGCGAGAATCACGTCATCACTTCCTTCGCGGCCGGCGCTGGTATTGCTTATTGAAAAGTATTGGGATTCCAGCATTTACACAATGAAGAGAAAGCTAATCCCAAGCACCATCTATTAGTTCATTATGTAAATGCAGTTGTCCTTGCAATAAGAGAGGAGCAACCACTGCCGGACAGTGGGAGTTGAATTGTATACACACACACACACACACACACACACACACACACACACACACACACACACACACACACACACACACACACACACACACACACACACACACACACACACACACACACACACACACACACACACACACACACACACACACACACACACACACACACACACACACACACATTTCGAAGGTATTTCAGAAAGCTTCAGAGGTTTTTTGGCGAGTTTACGAGGCGTTATTTTAGCGTTACGAAGGCATTTTCGGTGGTTTCTAGGTGCGTCTTAGGTGCGTTACATGGGGTCCGATGGGGTATTAGGGGGATTTCGAAGGCATTTCAGAAAGCTTCAGGGGATTTTTGGCGATTTTCAGAGGCGTTACTCAGGCGTTACGAAGGCGTTTTCGGTGGTTTCTAGGTGCGTTACATGGGGTTCGAGGGTGTTTTAGGGGGATTTCGAAGGCATTTCAGACAGCTTTAGATGATTTTGGCGAGTTGAGGCGTTATTCAGGCATTACGTAGGCGTTTTCGGGGGTTTCAGAGGGTATCAGGTGCTATCAGTATCTTAGATATTCTTATACAAACATTGAACTTACCACTTGTCAACATGTAGATGGTAGAAGAATCGAAATTACAGTTTAAAAAGTTTCATAAACTATCTGAGTATAAACAATTGCTCCAGGTTTTGTTCTTTAGCTTGCTGCAGTAATTCCATCGTGGATTCCTTCAAGAATTTATCCAGGGATTCATTCCACGTCCACCAGACATTTCTTCAAGGATTTGTACTGGCATTTTTTTGAGGTTCTTCCAGTGATTAGTTTTGTGCTTCCTTCAGGTTTCTTTCAGGAATTTATCCAGGTATCTTTTAAGGTATTTCTGTAGGCATTCCTTCAGAGATTTCTTCGAGTATTTCTCAATCCCAAGTAACACAAGTCTCCAGGAATTTCTCCAGGGACTCCTCCAGGCATTACTTCAGGATTTTTTCTAGGGATTGTTCTGAGAATACCTCCAGGAGTTCCTCCAGAGATTTCTATAGGGATTCCCCTATGGATTCCTTGAGGCATTCCTCCAAGATTTCATTTAGGAACTCCTCCGAGAATAGCTTTAGGAATTCCATCAGAAAAAAAAAACCCTAGAATTCCTGCAGAATTATTATTATTACTTCATTAAAAAGATTATCAGCCCTAGGCTGGTTCATCTCTATTTATTCAAAAAATACTATGGCAATTTCTCCAGGAAATCCTTCAGGGATTCCTTCCGGAGTTTATCCGGAAATTATCCCAAGAACTGCTCTAGAGATTCCTGCATGATTTGCTCCTGAGATTCCTATAGGAATTCCTTCAAGGATTTCCTCAGGAGTCCTCCAGAAAATCCTCCAGGAATTCCTTCAGAAACTCCCCTAGGAATTCCTCCGAAATTTATTCAGGAATTATTCCAGGTACCGTAATCCGGGGTAACATTGATCAGAATTTTCGATTTTTCTTGAAAAATTCTCTTGTTAAAGCAAACGTTACATGTTTTATATTTTTAAAACAAGTACTGGCCCTCTGAGTATATGTTAAGCAACTCGAAAAAGTATTGTAAAACCTTAAAACGTGTTGAAAAAGGATTTTTAAACTAATTTTTGATTTTATTGATTTGGGGTAACATTGATCATGTCAGTGATCAATGTTCGTTTGTGTTGAAAATACCCTTAGGGTCTGTCCATAAACTACGTAGACTCTTAGGAGGGGACGGGGGGGTCTGGCCAAAGTCTACGCTCCATATAAATTTCGAAAATTTTGTATGAACAAAAGTCTACGAGGGGGGAGGGGGGGTCTGAGATGGCCGAAAAAAAGTCTACGTAGTTTATGGACAGCGCCTTACTTACTAAATTCGGGGTCGCTGATTTCGAATATGTTGTCCAAATTCTTGCAAATTATGTACTTTTTGAGTTATTTTAGGATTAAAATCCTCCAAACCGCGAATAACGCCTAAAGGCAATGGCTTAAGTAATTGATAGCCGATTTTTAATAAAATCATATATTTCGTTGAAAAAGAGAATTTTCATAAAAGTTTCGTTTATTAAATACAACTCTAGGATATCATATTGAAGTAATACAGTGATTTCGAACCTCATATTGTATCTAGTATTCACGCCAAGCATAAATGTTTGACAGTGTATGTCATTGCGTTACGAAACTCAGTTATGAAAAAATCGATTTATTTCAACGTTTATGAAGTTCAATTTTCATAAATTGCATGTCATTTAATAGCTAAATGATAGCAGATTACGATATACCATTCGATAGCAGAAACTGATTCAGTGAAAAATGCTTGTTTAAACATTTCATGAGGTCAGTCTAGCCGATCAAAGTTACCCCGCTGATCAATGATACCCCGTTTTACGGTATTCCTCTAGCATTTCATCCAGAGATTTCTCCAGGGACTCTTCTAGGATTCCACCAAGAACTCTTCCAGGAATTATCCTAGATATTTCTTTAGGAACTCCTCCAGGAGTTTGTCTAGGAATCGAATCAGGAATTCTTCCACGAATTCCTTCGGAAATTCCTACAGTGATTTCTCCAGGAGTTTCTCCAGGAAATCCTCCATAAATTCCATCAAAAATTCTTTCTAGTTATTTTTCAGGAATTCTTCGAGGGGATTTTCCAGGGATTCCTCCAAGAATTTCTCCTCCAGGGATTCCTCCATAGATTATCCTAAGAATTATTTCACGGATTTCTCCAGAAATTCCTCCAGGATTCTGCTAGAGATTCCTTTAATAGTTCCTCAAGAAGTTCCTACAAGAATTTCTCATGGAAATTCTTCAGAAATCCCTATACAAATTTCTCTAAGAATTTCATCTGAAACTTCTCCAGAGACTCCTCCCAGAATTCTTTTTGAGATTCCTCTAGGGATTCGTTCAGGGATTTCTCCAGGAATTCTTCTAGAGAAAGTTCCACGGTATTTTCCTACTAATTCTTCTAGGAATTCCTCCAGGAGTTCATCCTGGGATTCCGCCACGAATTTGTTCAGAAGTTCCTCCATGCAGACATTTCTCCTGAGGTTCCTCCACAAATTCCTTCAGTGATACCTCCAAGAATTCCTCAAGGGATTTTCAAAGAATTCCAGCTGGAATTTTTCTATCAATTTCTCGCAAAATTTCTCTAAAACTTCCTCCATGAACTTCCTCAAATTAATTCTTCATAAATTTCTCCAGGGATTCCTCACATAATTCCTCTTGAAAATAATCCAGGATACAGGGATTCCTTCACGATTTCATCCAAGGTTTGCTTTAAGAACTCATCCACGAATTTCTGAGTTCTCCAGGAACTCCTTTAGGAATTCCTCCTCAGATGCATCCAGAAACTCCCCCACTGATTGCTCCAGGAATTCATCTGAGATTGCTTCGGGAATTCTTCCAGAGGGCCCTTCCAGAATTCGTTCAGAGATTCTTTCAGGATTTTATCTAGGAATTTATCTAGGTATTGTTCTAGGCATTCGTTTAGAAATTTCCCCAGGGATGCCTCCAGGAAACTTTCCAATTATTCTATCAGAAATTTTTCCAGGGATTCTTTAATGAATTCTACTAGTGATTTCTCAAGGAATTAATCCAAGTATGCTTCCAGAAATTCCTCCAGGATTTCCTCCAGACATTCCTCAAATTACTCCAATTACTTCAGGGTGGACTCATCCAGCCTTGGGCCTTATGGTCAGCTGCACAGCTCTCTCCTGTCAGGGCCTTTGCAGAAGGCACCTGAAGCAAATCTTCGGTAGCTGATGAAAAAATACTTCAGTTTGCTATTCACAAGGCTTTCGCTTTATAAGATCTACAAAATACGATATGATAGTGCTTAGTGTTTATACCTTTTAAATTTAGAAACTTGTTCATCCATTTATTAATTTATCCTACCTATGCTGTTGGACGTGGCCGTGCCTTTGCCTAATACCTATTGGCATATGTTCTGCATTTTCGCTGAAAAATGCCAATATTCTTCAATTTAAAATCAAGCATGATATACCTGAAAATTCATTGAAATGGCTTTCTTTAGTGGTTACTCCCCGGAATCCAACCAATCGATAATGCTCTATAAATTATTGAATTCTTAATATTTTCCCAAAGCGCACTAATTTTCTCCCCAAATCCGTAAGGAAGTGAATCTACAGGCAGTAAGGGACACATCCATTTACCAAGATTCGTGGACAAAGCCCCAAGCCGAGGCGAGTGCCTCCATGCCTAGTGTGTTTACCATCCAACGCAACGTCTTATGAATATTTAATCCCGGGTTTGAGCGGTTCGCCCCAAAATGAGGCCGGTTTTCCATTCCTGGTCCAGGCGGTGGTCCATCGGGCCGTCGTCGTCATCGTCCTCGCCGTTCGTCCACATCCGCAAGATGCTCAATGGGTATAAGCTAGGCCACCGCAAACAATAATGTGGCTGGTTTGAGTGGGGCGGAAAATTTGCCTTCCGCTCGACCGTCTGCTGTCAGGCCATCAGGCAGGCAGCAACAACATCTTGGCGGGAAACTTTTCCGTGGGGGCAGTTTTCCTCGCTTCGGCCGGAGTGGGATTAAATATTGGAAATATGGTGTGTGTACTCTTCATAAATCAATTTCAAATATCCTCTCGGATATGCAAGATTGGTCGGTTGGTTGGTTTGCAAGTCGGAAGATCGATGCTCCTGGATGGTGCGGAGTTGGTTTCTCAAGAAATTTCACCTAGAGGAAGGAGAGCCGACCGGACAGAAAATCGATTTTACAACAGCTTGATTGTGGCTAATTAAATTCTGTTCGGATCGGTTTTCGGGAAGCCCTTGTTCGGTTTACCGCATGATGCTTTTTGGAAGAGAATTTCCCGAACAAGGAAATCTTTGGGTGGCTATTCGAGCAGCGAATCACGAACGTATAATGAACTACCCGGGTAGACAAAAGCGAACAAATCAATTATTATAATTGAAACGCATCGCTTGTAGAACACAAAACCATGAAAAAAGTTTTCCGAGTAATTGAAATTATGGCCAAACGATTTTCCACGATAATGTCCAGTAGCTTTTCTCTCTCTGTTTAATCATCCAAAGAGGGTCAAAACAATAGCGCGAAACCAAAATTTCCACGCGCGGTTGATATCCACCGATACGCTTTGAAAGTTTGCCCATCCGGTAGCCTTGATCGACTTTTGCCGGTTGAAAAAGGTGTTCCACGGTGTTAACGCTTACCAGTATTATTCTGGAAGGATGTATGAAGTTCTCCACTTCATACTTATGGCTTGGAAGGTTTATTAAATGAAATCAGTTAAGCATGGTAATTAGTTTCAACATTTCAGAATTGGATTGATATAAAAAAAAACCTAGTTTATCCACCTAGCGGTGATGGCGCCTTTCACTTGACTTCTAAAATCCATTTCAATAAAACTCAAGTGACATGTTGGATGTATATTGTATATCGTAGTTTTATACGTTTAATAGAAATTCATTTCATGGCACCACAAATCATATCGTTTATCTGGCTTTTGATGTTTGAGCCTGAAACTCTTAAGTAAAAGCCACTATATTGAATTTGGAGCCGCCATTTTGGATTTAATACCGCCATCTTAGATGTTTTGGTCGCCATTTTTGGAAACAATGTATCTTTCCTATGCCAAATACAGGGGATGGCCAAAATGTTTGGGATAGGCAACTTTTTTTCTCCCACAAAAAAATTCAATATGGTGTAACTTTTCATAGAGTGCATCAAAAAATCTCATATTTTGACTGTTTGTCAACCTATTATATGTGCATCATTGGTACAAATTTGGGCTCGATTGATTATTTTTTTGCAAAGGAAGAACCGTTCGAGTAAAACACTATTATTTAGACAACTAATTTTTGAACTGTCATATCTCGGAAACCAGTGAACCGAATTGAATGAATTTTTTTAACGTTTATTGACAATGTATTGATACTTAATACGACGTTATAAAATGTAATATTTTCTTACGGTGAATTAAGTTATACCGGGTTGAAATTTTTACCCAGGAAAATAAGTCAAATTTACAATACCACACAAAAATTACTAATTGTGTTCTTTCTTTAATCTAAATAGGCTCTAATATATCTAATCAGAGATAACTTGAGAACAGAAGTGGAAAATCTTTAGATATCAACACTAAAACTTTTTGACATTGATGTAAAATAAATACATTTTTTCGAGAAAAATCCAAAAAGTATCAATCTATGATAACTTTTTTCAACGTTTAAAAAGTACCTATGTTTTAATAGTTTGTGAAGCATGTACATATTGTTAGTGTACGTTCAAAATTTCTTTCAATTCGGTTCACTGGTTTCCGAGATATGACAGCTCTAAAATGAGTTGTCTAAAAAATAGTGTTTTACCCGAACGGTTCTAACTTTGCGAAACATTAATCAATCGAGCCCAAATTTGTACCAATGATGTATGTATGTATGTATGTAGGTAGCCACCATCCTAGCTTGAGTCTTGCTCTGCATGCAGTTTTACCTAACAGCAAAGATCAATTTCATTACCACACTGACTTCAACACACCACTGTATGAAGGGCCAAAAGGGGGTGTGGCGGACCCGTAAGTAGAGACACTTACGCGAAATCCGCGGGATAAAGAGAATCTCCTTCCAACAGTATGATCCAACAGGGTGAATAATGAAATTTACATTACTTGTCAAGCTTTCTACGGGATGGTTTGTCATAAGAAGGGCGCGTCATATCCATTGCAACTGTTGGGATAGAAGATCCCATCTACAAGGATGTTATAGTTACTTCTCACCACACTTCGGCTGGCAATCCACTCCGTCGTACAGTTACAACTTCAATGATACCCTGATGCTCCCTCCCGACCCCATATAGTCATAAAGATACAAAGTTATATAGTTATACAGTATTAAAATTATATAGTTATATAGTAGGCCTGTCCAGCTTTTTAAAAATGTTCTCTGATTCGCAAGTCCACCCCCATATTTTGATTGGCATCCTAAAAGAAGTAACTGGTCAAAATTTCAGCCAAATTCATTGAAATTAAGAGGTGCATCAAATCAATTTTGTGTTTTTCGACTATTTTTGAACTTTAAAAAATCATAACTACACTAAAACGTCAGCCTTGATATGGTAGCCAACACCTGTCATCACGCTTGTTTGTTATCACCCGTAATAGGGGGTAGCCAAGGCAAACTACAAGGAAGCAAAGCTACTACGTTCAGTACAATTTCGCGCCACAGCGTGGTTGACTCCAAAAAGCTAGTTTTTAGGCCACATTTGGCTTTCCCGAATTTTAATATTTTTTGCTCAACTCCTACAGCATTGGTGTCAAAAAAGCAAATAACCAAAAAACATTGGAGAATATGATGCCGTTTTAAAATATCAAACTTATTACGTATATTAGGGTGTTCCAGAACAAAATGTATCAAAAAATCAACATTTTAAGGTTTTTCTGATCACAAATGTGATAATTACAAATGTTTCCTTCAATTTTATTGGCACACGTTGTTCGGAAAAGTTGTAGCAAACAAGTATAGCTTTCAATTTCTGCCGAAAGAATTAAGTTTTGACAAGTTTTAGTGTAGTTATGATTTTTTGAAGTTCAAATACAGTCGAAAAACACAAAATTGATTTGATGCACCTCTTAATTTCAATGAATTTGGCTGAAATTTTGACCAGTTACTTCTTTTAGGATGCCCATCAAAATATGGGGGTGGACTTGAGAATCAGAGAACATTTTTGAAAAGCTGGACAGGCCTATTATATAGTCATATAGTTATATATTCATATAATAATATAGTTCTGTAATATAATTCAACATGATGAAATATTATGATGCAATGTTATTCATTCAATTAAAAATAATAATGAAATATATTGTGTTGAAATGTAGATAATTTGGATGGGTACTACATATTTACTGACGATTCTTTTCATGACCTAGATGACAGGGTAGAGCATTATTATAATAATAAAATGTTATCGAGTTAGATGATATACATATAATTAATAAAAGAATATAATATAGTAGAATATAGTATAACGCATTAAAAGGCACTATAATATGCATAATGAAATAAAATATAGTATAGTAGAATGTAAAGGTAGATGATTATAAGAAATATTATTTACCGACGAATAGTATTACTGCATTTGACCTTCAAGTAATGTAGTGGTAGTAGTCGCCATTAGGAGTGCAAAGTAAAATAGATATGAAATGACAGCAAACAGATCTATCTACAAGGATATTATAGTGTTCACTCCCCTTCCTCTGGCTGGCAATCCCTCCATCGTCCAAATGTTTCTTCAGTGAGCCCTGTTGTCCTCTCCCAACTCCATATAGTAATCTAGTTAATCATTTAATTTTATATGACGAAATACAATTCAAAATAGTTGAATGGTATTTTTAATGTATTATATTTTAACTGCTCTACGTTTGTAGATAGCAGCCCTAGGATGGTGAGTCTTGTTCTGCATGCAGTTCCACTTAACAGTAAAGATTATTTGTATTACTACTCTGAATTTAACATACCGCTGTATGAAGGGCCAAATGGGAGTGTGGCGGGCCCGTAAGTAGAGACACTTACAAATCTTTCGAAAAGTATAATCCAACAAGGTGAATAAATTTAATTTAATTACTTGTCAAGCTTGCTACTGGATGATTTTTTACAAGAAGGACGCGTCAAACCCATTGCAACTGTTGGGATAGAAGAGCCCATCTGCAAGGATGTTACAGTTACTTCTCACCTCACTCCGGCTGACGACCACTCCGTTGTACAGTTACAACTTCAATGCTGCCCTGATGCGTCCTCCCAACTCCATAGTTATTTGTCAGTGATGTAACTTATGATGAAATATAATATATGGTATAACCAATACAAAATGAAAAATGAAATATATTATAATTTAATGCAAATGTGGCAACATAAACTAAAATATCAACTGATAGATAATTTTGTCTGAGAATTTTTTGTTGATGGACATTTTCACAAGGTTGAACATTATTATAATAATGAAATATCAAAGTAATAGATGATGGACAATAAATCACGAGTATAATGTAGTAAGACATGCAACACAATGGAAGAAGTAATAATATATGAAATGATAATTAACATATTTCTCCACATTTTTGTTTGTATCCTTGCTGTAAAATACAATAACCAAGATTCTAAACCAGTATCATTAATAGAGTTTGCTACCAGTAATATCCATCAGGACAAATAGTAAAATCCAGCACTCGATATGATTGAAGAAATTGTCATTGGCATAATAATCACTGTTAAAAACGTGAAAGCATCTTTGTCATTCAAGGCTGAAAACTCCACAGCAAAAATTAACTCTCTCGTGCAGATGTAGCTTCTATGATGCCCTGATGCACCCTTCCAGCCCAGTATAGCTAAAACGCCAATAATATAAATGATCATGATGAAATATAATATTAAATACTGTAATAGAATATGATGTAGCGGAATAAAAAATTAAAATAAAAAAAATTTAAAACATAAAATATAAATTTAATATATAACTAGCTGTCCCTGGAAACTTAGTTTTGCGGTTTATGATGTGTGGAAGGTAATTTTCATAAAATCTCAATTTTCCCATATTTTTGTTTCATGAATCTGTTTGGTTTAAAATTGATAGAACAAACGAAATAAATAGGTTCTTCCCCTGTATAGATTTGAATGAGTATGAATGTAAAACAAACTTATAATAATAATATGTCCAGCCATTAATGTTTCGGCCATTGCTTCAATGTACCTGCGATAAGAATATAATAATAATATTGCTAAAAAGTTCTGCAACATCTCATATTCTACGTTTAAAATAATGTTCTAATAATAAATAAAATATCATTACATTAAGATGTAAAGTTGAATATGTGTGTTCGTACTATGAATTTTGCAGATCTTGTTGAGTAAATATATGGAAGATGATTTTAAACTAATAGATACATAAAAAATGAACATCCATGCGTGTATTGATTTTGTTTGTTTTGTTGTTTGATTCACTTCGGTCATGTAACATTTTGATTTTGAATCATGCCATGAAGACTTTTGTGCTATTGTTTGCTTCTCGCGGAAAGCAAACAATGGATCATCCACGTCAGATGATCGGTAATTTTTTTTTTTCCAAAACGTAATCTAGACTGCACAAAAAAAAAGTCAGTGCCCGTTACTTGAAGTGACGGACTATACAAAGCGTGCGTTAGAGAATACAAAAAAAGAGTCTACGACTGCCTTAGTCATGTTGTTTTACAACGAACATTCACAATAAAATAATAGCATGAAACGAGCTCACCCATTTATGTGTCTCCATCGCTGGTTGTCTGTGTATCTCGACGTCGAACAAAGCACAAAAACAAGCACGCATTAATTTGGATCATTGGCTGCAAAGCTACCGCACAACTCCGATCTTTGGCTTCCACACGACCGAACCACCCCAACAGAACGGAACGGCAATAAGCAACACTAGAATCGCACTGAACTGACCCGGCATTATCGGGGAACGACGACGCACAGAACACAGACCGACAACACGATGCCGAACCGAAAGAAGCGGCATTTTTCTGCTGACTGGAATCGCCACCTCGAATGCACTGAAATGACCCGGCGTACATGGGGAACGACGACGCACATAACAGACCGACGACACGATGCCGAACCGAAAGAAGCGGCATTTTTCTGCTGACTGGAATCGCCACCTCGAAATCACTGAAATGACCCGGCGTACATGGGGAACGACGACGCACATAACACAGACCGACGACACGATGCCGAATCGAAAGAAGCGGCATTTTTCTGCTGACTGAGCCCAAATTTGTACCAATGATGCACATATAATAGGTTGACAAACAGTCAAAATTTGAGATTTTTTGATGCACTCTATGAAAAGTTACAGTATGTTGATTTTTTTTTGTGGGAGAAAAAAAGTTGCCTATCCCAAACATTTTGGCCATCCCCTGTATACCCATATTGCATGGTTCATGGAAGGTAAAATAGTTAAACAACAATAGTAAAAGCCAGGACTTCTCTCTCCTCGACTTACTAAAACACATTCCTATGGTTGCCAAACCCTTCGTCTCTCCGGAACCACCAAGAAGGCATTGCTTCAGAGAGGGGCTAGTGCACATCGCACCCTCAAGGTTAGCTGCGAACATCGATGACTCGCTTTGGAGAGTCCATCACGGTAGTATGCTGGCGCTTAGCCAGTTTTCTGAGTGGTCCTTACCACTCCCTTTGTCCTCGGAAGGCGGGCAGGGTTAACTCCGCCCGCGCCCAACTGCTTAGCAGACATCAAGAACTGTTGCCCACGTGCAACCCGATCTGACATGCCCGCAAAGAAAGGGTATCACTGCCCTTCAGGCCCTATCAGATGCACCCGAAGGCTGCAGACAGCAGGGTCTCACCTACCCGGACCCTTGCCGGGGACCCCTTTCCAACCGCGGGCTCGGATCAAACCCAGTAGACCGACGCCACGACAGCACCGCTACCGGGATTTCCTCTCCGCGGCCACTTAATCGCTGTAAGGGTCGATCTCGACCGCAGGGCACCGGTATGACCCACGAAGCCGACTCCGAAACCCTGGACCACCTCTTGTACCGCATCTGAACTAGCCATTCTCTGAGTCCACGCGCTACCTCTCCCCCATACCAAATGTACTCATATTGAATGGTGTTAGAGCCTAAAACTCCATTAAACAACTGCCATATTGAATTTGGAGAAGCCATCTTGGATTTGAGATCGCTATTTTGAATATTCTGATTGCCATATTTGGACTCCGGACATCTTCCCCATATCAAATATACCCATATTGCATGGTTTTAAGGCTTCAAAATATTTTTTAACAGCCGCTGTCTTGAAATTGAAGCTGTCATTTGGGATTGTAGATAGCCATCTTGGATATTCCGGTCACCATTTGTGGACTCCGGACATGTCAAATATCCCCATGTCAAGTATACTCATATTGTATGGTTTTAAGGCCTAAAACTTCATTTAACAGAATCTTGAATTTGAAGCCGCCATCTTGGATATTCTGGTCGCCATTTTTGGACACAGGAAATCTTCTTCATACAAAATATTACCACATTGCGTGGATTTAGGGCCTAAAACTCTATTAAACAGTCGCCACCTTGAATGTGGAGCCTCCATATTGGATTTTAGACCGCCATCTTGGATATTCTGGCCACCATTTTTGGACTCCAGACATCTTACCCATAAAAATTTACTCATATTACATGGTTTTAGAGCCGTAAACTCCATTAAATAGCTGCCATCTTAAATTTGGAGCCGCCATCTTGGATTTTAGACCGCCATCTTGGATATTCTGATCGCTCTTTTTGTAATCCGGACATCTTTCTCATACCGAATAAACCCAAATTGCACGGTTTTAGGGTTTAAAACTCCATTAAACAGCCACCATCTTAAATTTGGAGTAGCCATCTTGAATTTGGAGTCGCCATCTTGGATTTTAGGCTGTCATCTTGAATTTTGGGCCGACATCGTGGAATTTCTGGTCATCAGTGTTGATTTTCGCCAAAAAAAACGTTAATCATACTAAAGGATACAAAAATCGCCGCAGTGTGATGTATCGCATGTTGGGGCTAGGTTCAGTTTTACATTTGACCAGTTCTACCGGTGCTGTTCTCCGGATCACTGAAATGGTCGTGTCTCCGGAACGCCTCGGCTGGCCCATACCGTTTTTAATAGTAAACATTTCGGTAAAATTCCGGTTCGATTCGAGCTATAATCCAAAAAATCGGCCAATGAAAAGTGTCTTAAAATTGAGCGACCTATTTTGTACATATACATACATAGTATACACACCATGATACACACAGACATCATCTCAATTCGTCGAACTGAGATGGGTATATGTAACTTGGCCCTCCAAGCCTTCTATCGAAAATTCGTTTTTGAGTAAACATATAGCCTTTCAGTTCACTTTGGTGAGCGAGAAAGGCAAAAAGAGGAACCCCGTGGAAATGGAAAGCGGCCAGGGAAGAGGATTCTTCCTGATTGCGCTAATTTTGAAGACTCCAAGCTAACTTTGGCGTTTCCGAATCAAGAAGATGACACGTCTGCCGGATTCACTTGGTTTTCGTATATCGTACTAGCAGACTCAACCTTCGATCGCCTGGATACAATCGACAATGCTTTTAGGCATTGGCATTTTCTACGACCTTCTTCGTGACGGTCAGATTCAAAATGGTAGTGGAGAGCCTGTTCTGCAGAACACTGCCCTTGGTTGGATCGTTTGCATACAAGCAGAAAAAATATTGCTGATGGCTTTGAAAGCTGGATTTTCGATGCACTTCGATGATCACTAGTATGGGACAAATATCAAATCCTCGCTCCAGTCGACTTTTTAGATCCCATTTAGGTCCCATATGAACTGTGCAAAATTTCAGCGCAATCGGTGAAACTATAATTTAGCGCAAGCGGTTCAAAGTTTTCATAGAATTTACTATGGGAAAAGTTACACTTTCAGATAAAAAATCCCAGAGGTCGCCCCTTGTCTCCTTAATTCAAATCGATCAACGTTTCTTGTAGAAAAAAAATTCATGAAACTTTCCTTCGAAGACCGCAAAACAATTGGATGCTTGTGAAAAAAGTTTTTAATTTATTACCGATTAGTGATCCAACGAACGGCTTTTTGTTTTGTTTTACTAGCAGCACTGTAGCTGCTGCCTTGGCTGCTGCTGTTTCTGGGGGTGGTGATGCCTCCCGCCACCCCATGCAACAACGGCAGCAGCAGTGCTGCTGATAAAACAAAATAAAAAGCCGTTCGTTGGATCACTAATCGGTAATAAATCAATAACTTTTTCCACAAGCATCCAATTGTTTTGCTGTCTTCGAAGGAAAGTTTCATAATTGATTTTTCTACAAGAAACGACCTCTGGGATTTTTTATCTGAAAGTGTAACTTTTCCCATCAGTAGGTCGGCTCAAGAGGCACGTTCTCCTCCATTTGGGAAATTTGTGCCATAAACTTTTCCCATAGTAAATCCTATGAAAACTTTGAACCGCTTGCGCTAAATTATAGTTTCACCGATTGCGCTGAAATTTTGTACAGTTCATATGGGACCTAAATGGAATCTAAAAAGTCGACTGGAGCGAGGATTTTTTTTTTTCATACAAGCGTGAATCATACTAATGATCACACTTTATTCTTGTGACGACATTGTTACCAAATAAATTTTGCTGAAATCATCAATTACAGAACTTTTTCCAACGAGTTTTTTTTTTTGTAATATTCATGCGACTGGCAACTCTGCCCATGCTACTCTGTCAACAAGGAAAAAAGAAAAAAAAATCAACAACAACAAACTTGTACCGTAAGCATTGGTTGCATTCGGTCGTAAAACTGAACAGCCAGGTTTTTCATCTCATTCATGTAAATAAATTCAAAAATATACCCTTAGAAGTTGATAATTTTCCTATAAACTATTACCTTTCAGCATGATGGAGGAAGATAATGATAGTAGCAGCTCTGCAGATGGAAAAATGCATGAAGGCCGGACGATGTATGATGCGGGCGATGCAAACCGATGATGATTCCGACAAGTACTCAATAGAAGCTGGAGGACGATCCACTGATTCTTCCTTAGGATAATGATAACAACGTACGGACCTGTACTGCCTCTGATCGCATATCAGTCCCATATTCGCTGGGTTTCCTATTCATATGGGACAGTTATGTGATCATTGGCAGTATAGCTTCGGAAATAATGTGTGCGATGAGGCGATGGTAAGTAATGATGCATGCAAACCAAAAAAAAAAACTTGTCGCTGTGTGCCTCCTTCTACAACGCCGGTTTGTGGGAGAAACATCCGGCACCCTCGAAACGTCGCAAACAATTTTGGACATATTTTGGAAGGAATGTGGCAGATTGTGAAGTCGATCATTTTTCGCGAAGTGATGTTCGTTGAGGAAAACGGAATTAAAACACCATCGTGGGTTTACAGTCCAATATTCCGACCGAGCGGGGGCACCCAACATTTCTTGGGACACGGAAGCAAATGAAAGCTTTGGGCCAATTTTATTCACACTGCGCTGGCGCATGTGAGGGAACAACAGAAATTTGAGTTGCCGTCGTTATCCATCATAAAGTTCTTCAGATCCGATCCGTACCAATTTCGGAAGCTGGAAAGTACTCACCATGGACTATCAGTTGCTCGTACCATCAATGAAGCGTTTTCTGCTGAGCTGGCAGAATTGGAAAAAGAAACTGACCAACTGATTTCTATGGGACAAAGATTGAAGCATCGTATTATCGCCCTACGAGCTCGATCATCGATCAACTCAAGTCTGGTATCGGCGATGCAGGAGTCTACCAGGCCGGAAAACAACGAAACGAGTCAGTTTCTTGCGGAAAACGTTTCGGATATAATTCTCAACGATACACAATCCGCTTTCCTTTGGCGCCGTAGCCTCGAAGAATTTCATGCTCTTTGATTTGAATAGTAGCCCTCCGTTCCAAAGCCATCCACGTCATTCCTTCAGTGTGCAAAATGCGGCAGATACTGGCATCACTTTTAATCTGGAAGTGTTGATATGGTCCGAATTGATGCGCCGCTGGAGCAGATCAACTACCAAGCAAGCTTCTGAAATACGGTGGAGAAGCACTGGTGAGAGCATTACACTGGGTCATTACCAAGATTTGGGGGGAGGAAGTATTACCGGAGGAATGGATGGAAGGTATCATGTGTCCCATCTACAAAAAGGGCGACAAGTTGGATTGCGGGAACTACCGCGCGATCACACTACTGAGCGCTGCCTACAATATACTCTCAAATTTTATGCAGCCGTCTATCATCGATTGCAAGAGAGTTCGTGGGGCAATATCAGGCTGGATTTATGGGTGAACGCGCTACAGCGGACCAGATGTTCGCCATCCGCCAGGTGTTGCAGAAATGCCGCGAATACAACGTGCCCACACATCGATCTCAAGTCGGCGTATGATACAATCGATCGAGAACAGCTATGGCAGATTATGCACGAATACGGATTCCCGGATAAACTGACACGGTTGATCAAGGCGACGATGGATCGAGTGATGTGCGTAGTTCGAGTATCAGAGACACTCTCGTGTCCCTTCGAAGCTCGCTGAGGGTTACGGCAAGGTGATGGTCTTTCGTGCTTGCTGTTCAACATTGCTTTAGAGGGTGTAATTAGGAGCGTGGGGATAAACACAAGTGGAACGATTTTCACGGAGTCCGTTCAGCTGCTTGGTTTCGCTGATGATATTGATATTATTGCTCGTAAATTTGAGACGATGTCGGAAACGTACATCCGACTAAAGAGTGAAGCCAGGCGAATCGGATTAGTCATTAATTTGTCGAGGACAAAGTACATGATGGCAAAGGGCTCCAGGGAGGAATCACCGCGCTCGCCACCCGAATTCATATCGACGGTGATGAAATCGAGGCGGTTGAAGAATTCGTGTACTTGGGCTCACTGGTGACCGCCGACAACGACACCAGCAGAGAAATTCAGAGGTGCATTGTGGCAGGAAATCGTGCCTACTTCGGACTCCGCAGAACTCTACGCACAGAGAACAGACGTTCAAGCTCGAACAAAAATACGTCGGAATCGTGTGTAAATGATTAAACGTCACCAACGGAAACTGTCCGGAAACGGAATATAAAGTCGATTTGACCTTACTATGGCGGTGTTCATCGTTAAAATACACTAGCTCATAAAGCGACACGAGCGCCAAACGGCCAAAAACAGCGAGCACTGGTAACAAAAATGACAACACGGCAGTGTAAATGATGGGATACTAGCGCCACGCACCGGGAGCATAACCACATACTCTCATAACGGTCAAATACAAAGTTTTACACAAGGCAGAAAGCGAAGATAGACGTTTGTTCTCTGTGCTCTACGATCAAATAACGTTCGCCGTAACACGAAGTTTACTATCTACAAAACGCTGATTAGATTGATCGTCCTCTATGGACACGAAACATGGACGCTACGTGCAGAGGACCAACGCGCCGTGGAGTTTTCGAACGGAAGGTGTTGCGTACCATCTACGGCGGAGTGTAGATGGAAGACGGGAATTGGAGAAGGCAATGAACCACAAGCCGACTAAAATGGTTCTCGAGAGTCATCCGCCCGGTACAAGAAGACGTGGAGCGCAGCGAGCTAGGTGGGTCGACCAAGTGGAGGACGATCTGCGGACCCTTCGCAGAGAGCGGAACTGGAGACAAACAGCCATGGACCGAGTCGAATGGAGGCGGCTACTATGTACAGCAGAGGCCGCCTCGGCCTTAGCCTGATCGGTAAGGTAAGTATCTAGTAGCGTTCTGAATGCTAATCAGGGAACGAAACACGGATCACGCCGAAAAACAAACGCTTTGTCCTAAGCGGTGCATGTTGGTAACAAAGGCGCTCCGCAACAAACGCATGTCAAGCGATGAGAGCAATAAAACAAACATCGCTTGCCGTGCGTGTGCCGACATTTCGGCTTTTCTGCTGAAATTTTCGACCCACATCATCGAATTCATGAGCATTTGGACGAGTTAAGACTCTTGCCATCGTCAGAGTCGAGTTTCAGTTGTAAAACAATGCGAAAATCACGATGTGAATAGAACGAGACAAATATTACTACCGTTTTTGTTGTGAACAAACTCAGGAGCGATTTTGTCATTATCTTCTAATGAAAAAACAAAGCGCTGTTACCGTGCCTTCTATGTTGCCTATTTTTCGTTTGCGGTGCCATATTCTGCGTACACTGATGCTAATTAAATGCATTGTGAAAAATCTAAACGGAATGTAATTGTCTATTTTTTTTTTCATCACATTCATTTCATGTCTATATTCACGTAGATCGTCTCGTATCAATTATAGTTGGGAATTCAATTTTATTACCGAAGTATTTTTTTTTTTATTCAGCTGGGGCTCAAACTCACTGCCATTGCGTCCGATGTCTTAGTCCTTGTGTTACGTTTGTAAATTGTTATGAACATTTTGTCAGTTTATGTTTAATGTTATACTATGGTTTGTAATCTGCCCCTGAACTTTAATGCGCATTTGTAGCGCTCTAGCCCTTTCGGGCAGCGATCCAGTACAAAATACGCAAGCGGTCCCCTAACACGGACATCAAACGACAGACCGTCTTGTGTTGTCCGGAACAGGATGCATTGTCCCCCTTAGGATTAGAAACTCCTTGACGAAACTCAAGCGATGTAAGCAACCAACGCTGCAAACAAAACGGCAATCCACCAGAAGAAATACGATCACCAGGATTGATTGATGGATCAAGAACAATAATGAAACCTCGTCATCCTGGAATTGGACTCCGTTATCTATTTAGATAACCGGGCACAATTTATGTTATGAGTTTTGTGTTGGTAGATCGTTATGCGTTTTGTACATTTATGAGGTTCTCGATGATTTTTTTCGTTACACTTGTGTTTACCCATCAGACGATGGGTGCAATGAAAACAAGATTTGTTGTAGCTTAATATTAACCCTCGAGCAGTCGCGTCTTCGAACACCTTCAACGGCACCACGTTCGCGTTGTGTATCACAAGAATGCATTTTTAATGGTGCATGTACCCAGTACACAACGCGGCTGCTCGCGGGTCAAGTTTCATTATCAACAGCAAACCATTACAAGTTATTGTGGATTATTTTTTCGAACACCAGTTTTTGCTGCAATGCTCGTGGTCTGGAACAGGACGTAAACAATCTGAGCAAGAGCAAGTACTCCGGAAGATCCCATCCAGCAAGTTTGAGAGCACGATACAATTGTTTTACCAGACCGTGCTTCAGAACGATCCAGATCCTTACCTTAATGAGTCGGGGCTTTGGCTTCCCCGCCTCGATTACGCCTGCTCCTATGTTTCCTTTAATCGTCCGCTACCGCCGCGCCATCCTCCCCTTTTTCCTCATCGTCTTTGCCATCATCATCGACATCATTCGATCGGGTAGGTTCCGGAGAAGAGAAGAGAGAACCAAGCAGCCTGTTGACGGTGTTGTTTCTGAATGGTACGAGGTTGTACAACACGCCATCCATAAGTAAAACCGGGTTGCTGTCTCGTCGGCGTTGTGAATATGGCAGGCTTGATGGCAGGTCTTGTTGATATTCATGCTAGTCTTGCCGATCTCTCGCCAATCATAGTTGCCTTGACTGTAAATAAGTGGTTGTGCGGAAGCGGGTTCGGTAGCAGGTGCAGGCGGATGCATGGAGGTATGTTGCACAGCGGGCAGTTGTGAGGCCGGGGGCTGTTGCGGCGGTACATACGATTGGGGGGGGGGGGGGGCTTGGCCCATAACGTCTGTACCCTTCTAGGTTGTTGTACATTTTGAATTTTCAATGCCGCACTGTTAAAAAAAATCAAAATTGAATTACAGCTTCAGAATTTTGGGCATTTATGAAGAGTGTCTACTTCAGGCGTAGAGTAACCAAAATAATTTGGACCCTCTCATATTTTGGACCCCCTGAGTCCTATTATCATAATTTTCTCCGATTTAATGAGGAGATGACGAAAAAGTATAGAATCATTCCCTAAATTAGATTGCTCTGCACGATCAACAATCATTTCCTCACTGGAGATATCATTATTTGCCTTGAAATTAATGTTTGTCAATCTCGTCACCAGTGCGAGTGTCATAACATGTTGACGAAAAAAGGGGTGCTGGGGAAACTTGCAGATGTATACAAAAACGTTTATCATTCTAGCGCAATAACTTCCTAAAGTTCGTCTAATCAGCCTTTGTCAATCAAGTAATTAGGATGTGATCCAGCATATTCAAGTGGCAGATTCTTAGAAAATAGGTTAAAATGGGTTTAAACACCGGGTGTCCAAAAGATATTCTGAAGAGTATCCATAATGCATTGAGGTGTCCAAAACAGCGAAAACTGATGCTTCAAAAATCAGTTATTTTAATCAAATTTTCAGCCAGAAATGACCATGTGGGTGTTTTTAACGGACAGTGGAGGCTTTTTTTTAACAAATCAACATCATCATTATGGACGTTACACTTCTGAATTTGTTTAATTTTGATTTAAATTTAATCTAATGTCTCCTAGGGGTCCAACATTCGACTTACCCTATGCTGCCCCAGACGCCTTGGCAAAACGCGGCCTTAAAAAACGGACGAACTTCGAAAACGATGCGGCTGGCAAAACATTTGCTGATGCAACAGTACAAACCTTCCACGGTGAGTTAGAGTCGGCTGGAAGTGCATCAAACAAATCCGATGCAAAATTGAACAAGTGCTTGACTCTACTCGCTAACGTGAATGTAATATTGGAAGGACCCCTTCGCGTTCCAGCAGGAACCTCAGGCCATCGGAGTAAGGAAAATACCAATGGATTCAGTGAAAGATCTACTTGAATTCGAGTTGTTGGAGGAGAACACCAAGGAGAAGGAGTTTGTTGCATCAATGATGGCTTCGATTGGTCAACTACACGGTCGCAAGCGGTTTACAGGAACAGGAGGATTCGTTTGTCTACAGATTGTATGACGAAGAAGTAATGAATCACTACAAATGCATATTCAAATATAACATCTTGTAGTGGAACCATACAAATGCGTAATAAATTAGGACATCACACTTGGACAAATACAGCACAGAACATGTTTTGCCCTGTTACCCTATTGGGCAACAATTCCAATGACAGGATGACGAGGTTTCATAATTGTTCTTGGTCCATCAGTTGATCCTGCAATCGTATTTTCTCTGGCAGGTTGCCTTTCGTTCCCAGCATTAGTTGCTTTAAGAGCTTGAATTTTGTCTAGAAATTTTAATCCTAAGGAGGGCATCCTGATTCAAGTTTCAATACGAGACGTTAACATTTTGATGTTCCTGTTAGGGAACGATTCACTTATTTGATAGTTGATTTTTGCCCGAAATGACCTGAATGTAGGCCATCAAAAATTGCTCAGATCCCATGGTACTCTTTTATTCCAGAGCACTATAAATGTACATTAAACTTAGGAACATGTTTACAATAGCACATTTAACACAAAAATAAAACTTGTAATAATTGTGGACTATTTTTTCGATCGCCAGTTTTTGCTACAATGCTCGTGGAGTGGAACAGGACGTAAATAATCTGAGCAAGAACAAGTGCTTCGGAAGATCCCGTTCAGCAAGTTCGAGGGCACGATAAAAATGTTTTTTTTTTTGCAATTTCTTATCGTGATAGGCTGTGTCCGTGTCGCGCCGCGCCTTTACAGTACACGTCGTATATTTATCCAACGAATGGATGAACTACTGGAGGAATCATCGGAGGAATTTCTGGAACGATCTCTGGAAGAATCTTTAGAGAAATCCCTGAAGGAATTCTTGGTAAATTCCTTGAGGAAAACCTGATGGAATTTCTGGAGGAATACGTGAAACAATTCCTGGAGGAATCTCTGGACGAATCTTTGGAGGAATCCCTGAAGGAGAAATTCCTAGAGGAATTACTGAATAAATTCTTGAAACAATTCTGAAGGAATCCCTAAGGGATTTGCTGGAGGGATTTCTGGACCAATTCCTGGAGAAATTCTAGGATTAATTATTCCAAGAAATATTCTTAATGGAATACCTGAAAGAGTCCCTGGGGAAATACCTGGATGAAATCCTGGAGGAATATCTGGAGGAGTGCCTGGAATAATTCTTGAATAAATTTCGGGAGCAAATCCTGGGGAGGATCTGAATACTTGGAGGATTTTCTGGGGGATTCCTGAAGAAATCTTAAGAAATTCCTAGAGCTAACTCAGGAGGAATTCCAGCAGGAATCCCTGGAAGAATTTTAGGAATGATGCCTGTATAAACTCCGGGAGGAGGATTTCCTGAAGAAATTCCAGGAGATATTGCCGTAGTGATTTATGAAGGAATTCCTGGATCAAACTAGAGGAACTCCTGAAGAAATCCATAGAAGAGCCTCTGGAGAAATTCCTGGAGATATGCCTGTAAAAAATCTCAATATAAATTGGGGGAATCTCTATAGAAACCCCGTGAGACAACTCCATAAGAACTCCTGGACGAATCCCTAGAGAAATCTCTGGAGGAATTTCTGGTGGATTTTCTCGAAGAATCACTGGAGAACTTTCAGATAGAATCACTTGAGGAATTCCTGAAAGAATTCCTAGAGGAATACCTAGAGGAATTCCATGAGATATCGCTTGAGGAATCTCTGGAGGAATTCTCTGAGAAATCTCCAGAGAAACTCTTGGATAAATCCCGGCATAGATTCCATGAGGAATCTCAGGAGGAATCCTTGGAGAAATCCCTGAAAGAATTCCTGGGGGAATCTCTGGAGGAATCTCTTGGGGAATAATAAGAAGAATTCCTGGACGTATCCTTGTAGGAATTTTTGGACGAATTCCTAAAGGCATTCATAGAGGAATCCTATTCTGAAGAAATTTCCGGAAGAATCCCAGGAAGACATCCAGTGATCATTTTCTGAGGGCATTCCAAAAAGAGTTTCTGAAGAAATCCCAAGATGAAGTATTGAAAAAATCGCTGAAAGTCTCGAAGAAAATCCTGAAGGAATCCAAAAAAAGAGTATGTAGAGGAACTCTTGGAGGAATCCCTGTAGCAGTTCCTGATGGAATCCCTGGAAGAGTTCCTGAAAAAAAAAACCGGGAGGAATCTCGGAAACAATGCTAAGAGGAATTCCTAAGGGAATCTGTGAACAGCTCCTGGAGAAAGTCTTGGATTAATTCTTGGAGGAGTCTCAAAAAGAATTGCAGGTGGAATTTTGATGGCATCTCAAGAAGAGTTTTTGAAGGCATTTTTAAAGAAATCCCAGAAGTTGATCCTGATAAAATTACAGAAGGGATTCCCGGATGAATCCCTGGATGAATTCTTGAAAGAATTTCTGAAACAATCCCATGATGAATTTCTTAGGGAATCTCAGGAGAGCTTTCACCTGTTACCAAAAGTTCCGCTTCCAATGGCAAATTGCACTTTCAAGTTCCATGAAGTTCATATAAAATTCCGAATGGCACTATCTGGCTAACGATGAGCTTGAAAGCTGCTTAAGATGCTACGCAGAACTTTGTCTGAACTTTCAAGTTCATAGAAGTTCAGTTCAGTAGCATTGTGATTCAAGAAAGACTTAAATGACATATTTTTTGCAGAAAGCAACTGTTTCAGATCCAAAATTTTTCGTTTTTAAACACCTTCTAAGCTTGATTAATCAAATATTACAGATATGCAGTTAAAGACACTTGGATCACTCTAATAAACAGCTATTGCTTTTAAAACGCTGGTTCTCCGCTCTCTCCCACCAACAGACTATTATTCAATTACCATCAATTAACTGCTAAATGAATGCTTTATAAGCAAAGGATAGATTGGTAGCCGTAAAACTAGCATGCTTTCGATTTACTGATCGCTGATGTACGAAACTTACCCCATTAAATCCAACCGCTATAGCCTCATCATGGCCCACTCTATGAACAGTGTGTATGCTGCCAAGATCCTTGAATCACCGTCACCGCGCGTTTGCTGGCTGGCTGGCCGTTGTTGTTTCATAATTTAGTGCCCATACTGGCAAATACAAAGTGTATATCTGCTTCCTTCCAGCAGCAGGTATCGATCAAACAGCTGAAAACTAATGAGAAAAGTGATCCCTCGGCTGACTGACTGGGTTCTCTGCTCCAAGCAGAGCCGCATCGGCCGACCATTACCGGTCGTTGAGATTTTCTCCTTCACGGCACATGTGTGCTTTATGTGAAAATGACTGCATCGCACAGCAAGCTTGAGGGAAGGGAGAGTGGATAGGCTTCCAGCCAGCCAGCCAGCACCCGTAATCGTGATAGAGGGTAATTTGCTTAAATGTACGCGGCTCTACTAGCCTGAATTGTTGCCATGGCCGCGTGGAGTTCAAGCCACCAAGCTCAACAGTGTAATTATTTTTATTTCAAAAATGCGCTTCAGAAATAATTACCCTTTGACACGCGTGCAGGTTTTTCGAAACTCCTATTCTACTTTATTGGACTTGATATTAGTTGAGGACATTGTGTTAAAATGTGTTTCGTTTCTGAATAGCTGAAAATTTGTTGCCATATGGATAAATTTCGACGAAACTCGTTGCTGTTTTTTTGAGATCGAGACTTAGAGTTCTGAAATTTAAATTTGCAAGACAGAGTAGGGTGACCAGTTGGTTGCCTCATGACGTTACTCCGGTACTTACTGCTTTCAATCCTGGGCACCCACGGTGGTGCAGAGGGACGAATTGAAAGATTTCCATCCTGGGCGATTGCCAGCCATCGTCTTGACCTGTGGCCAGGTCAAATTTTTGTCGACTGTCTGCTTGATTTCGTTGTTGAGGCTGCGCCGCCATGAGCCTCTGGGTCTGCCTCTGCTGGGATGTCCTGCTGGGTTCCAATCTAACGCTTGCTTGCAGATTTCGTTTCCGCCCCTGCGTAGAGTGTGGCCGACCCACTTCCACTTTCGCTCCTGAATTTCTGTCGCTATCGGCTTTTGATGATATCGACGATGGAGCTCCACGTTGGAGATTCAGTTGTCAGGCCCACGCACGAACTATATACCGCAGACACCTGTTGATGAAGACGTGCAGCCGTTGAGTGTTCTCTGCTGATACACACCAAGTTTCACTGGCGTACAGCAGCACAGATTTCACTTCCGAGTTAAAAATTCGGATTTTGGTGCGTCGACTAATCTGGTTGTCTTTCCATACATTTCTTAAACTCGCAAATGCAACCCTCGCCACTTGATACGTGCACCTTTGTCGATTTTGGTGCCGACATCGGCCGCCATTTGGCTACCAAGATATTGAAAGATTTCAACATTCTCCACTGCTTGCCCAGCTACCGTAAAGCTGGAAGGGTTGACCGTGTTTACATCCAACGATTTGGTCTTGTTGAAGTTGATGGTAAGACCTGTCGCTGAAGAGCGATTGGCAAGATCATCGAGCTTGCTCTGCATAACAGAGCGCCGTTGAGCTAGAAGAGCAACGTCATCAGCCAATTCGAAGTCATTTAGATGCATCATGGTAATGGGCTGCCACAGCAATCAACGATTTGGTTCACGGTTAATCGCACCTACCAGGATCTCGTCGATTACGATGAGAAACAGTAGCGGTGATAGTATACATTCTTGCTTCACTTCAGCAACGACTCGGATGGGATCGGACAAAATACCGTTGTGCAGTACCCTGCACGAAAATGCCCTATATTGTGCTTCAATGAGGCCGATGATTTTCTAAGGGAGACCCTTGCGTCTAAGGGCTTCCCACATGTTTTCGTGACCGAGAAGGTTGAAAGCTTTTTTTGTAATCAACGAACACCAGGTAGAGAGACTCTTGGGATTCATTGATTTGCTCCAGAATGATACGGAGCGTGGCAGTCCCAAGTAACCACATGAATTATATCATAGCACATTATTAGTTTTATTTCAGCATCATTAATGTGAAACTGCATTGAGTTTACACGCGTGATGCAATAATACATTAACTCAACAATAAGAATAATTCATAGCACTATCGTACAGCAGCATTTTACTACACATTTTATCATTATAAAATGTTTGGTTAAGTGCTTCATTGCTTGCCGGCTTGGGGGCTGTCCATAAACCACGTGGTCATTTTTTTTTTGGGACTTTTCAACCTCACCCCCCCCCCCGCGTGATCATTTGTCCATACAAAATTTTTAATTCATCCATACAAAATGGTCTTTGGCCAAACCCCCCCCCCTCCTTCATGACCACGTGGTTTATGGACAGCCCCTTATAATGCAACCTTACTTTAAATAAATGCATTATACAGTAATATAAGAAAAGTATTAGGGGGATTCACTTAACTGCGTAAACTGATTAAACTGATTAAACGTCGCGATCACCAAGGCAATCTTTGATTATTTCATTCGCAAAATCATGAAACATTTCAAATAAGCAGAAAATCATGGCTTACGCAGCAATTTAATATGTTTAGTGAGTACCCCTAATGTAACTGTTTAAAGTTGATATCTAAATTTGACTTTGTTTATAAAACTATACGTCGATATTGTAGATACAAAATGAATCGCAGAAAGAAGTGGAAAATATTTTTAAATAGTGGAAGTTTTAGAAGAAAAGTAAAGAAATATCGTCAAATTGATCAAAATAATCAATCCGCAATTAATCCTGAGGCATCCAGCAAGAACCACAAATCTGATCCGGCTGCCGTGGACCATACACTTGTGGAACACCCAGAATTTGCGGAGCCAAATTCTGCTGTGCCGAAAATCTCACCAGAATCTATCGATGAGTCCTTCGACGATTCTAGTGCTTCCGACAACAACGGCCGTGAAGATGCAGAAACGGTTCCTATGGATCTTGCCACAGATTCAATTTACGATCGTAATTCAAACGAGGAATCCAATAGGAACCTATCGTCATTTCTTCGAAATAGGAGTGTACAATATATTATACGAATCAGAATAAAATCTACTTTCGCGACTACTTTTACCCGCAGTCAGAGATACGCGCGAGACAGTCGCCTAAGAACACAGACCTGTTTTCAAATTTTCCATCATAGCGCTCTTTGATAATTCTTGAAAAAAGGTCGCCACATGGCCGGGTGATATGATGACTGCTGCGACTGCACGTGGCATTTGCACTGCGATTAAATTTTGTCCATCATTGAAGGCTTTGGAAAGTAGTCGCCATAATTGTGTTTTTCTTGCAACGTACAATAATATCAGACAACAAGCCATGAAACCGCTCCTACAAAAACTTAGCCAACTTGACCAGAGATCCCAGGCGACTTCTGTATACACCTAGGATTAAACCGTCCATTACTGCCATCGATGGAGGAGTGTATTGGCATCAAGGAATCCGGTATGAATATGCGATTTTTAATAAGAAAAGGATTTATTGTCTGATCTAAATATTATTTTTATCAACTTTCAGAAAATTGCCTTCGGCAGTGTTTTGCTTAACTGAGTGAACAACTGTCAATACTCATCAACATTAACATTGATGGCCTCCCCTCATTCAATAATGGAACTGGACAAGTGTGGCCTATATTGTTTAACATCCACGAGTTGCCAGAAATCAATAAAAAAGAGTGGAACAATCTAGAGAAGTTTGTGGTTGATATTCTACTTGTACTACATCATGATTTGATCATAAATGGGTTCCATATGAAAGTTAAAATACGAGCTTTCATGTGCGACTCACCAGCAAGAAAGTTCATAAAGGGTAAACATATTTAAATTTGAGTTTCTATCTATTACATAACAGCATGATTTATTTTTAGGAATCGTCAATTTCAACTCTCAGCATGGTTGTCTTAAATGTTGCACGATTGATCAATATTCTTCATTATTAAGAACGAACATATTCCGGAACACGTCAGCAGTTGAAAGAACGGATTTCGAATTCCGACAAGGCCTGTACGAAGAACATCAGCAAGTGTACAAAATAAGAGAAAATGAGAAACTGTTAAAACAACCAGTTGTTACGTCCCTATTGCATCTTCCAATCAATATATTAGAAGATGTGATTGTTTCTGACTCACTCCATCACTCCATCTAGGAGTAATGAAGAGCTTGCTTCTCGCTTTTTGGGATGGTCATAATGGTTTAGACTCGCGTAGGCGGTCAGAGAATGAGGTCGCTTCAATTTCAGATTTACTCTCAAAAGTGCAACTACCCGTAGAAATTCACCGGTCAGTACGCGGTCTTCTGTCTCTTAACAAAATATGTCAAATGGAATTAATTTAGTAAATTTGGGCAGAAATCTCCATAGTTGTGTTCAATATTTGTTATACAAAAAAATCAAAAACAACTCAAATAAAGAGCTCTCAATTTGTAGCAAGTAATCATATGCTGATGCACTGTTAAGGAATTTTCAGATAAATATTGTTTTTTATAGCTAAACTCATTGAGTTTTTCACTCAGTACTCCACGATCTAACTTTTATGTATAAAGTTGTGTTAAAATGCCATGTTTTAATAGAAAAATTCAAACTGATATATTCCACACGGCTTCTATCATCATGTTCAAACTCCTAAAATTTCAATCCATGATTAATTTTTGAGTTTTGATGTGTTTTCCAGGGCACTATAAAAGTTACCCCAAAATGAAAATGTGATTCCCAAAATATATAGAAGAAGGTACAAAATTTAAACTGAGTTTAAGGGACCGTTCAAAAATTACGGCCCATATTCCCAAAAATTGTGAAGATAGAACAATTGTTCAACAAGTTTCCCAATTATGACACTCCTTACAACTTTGCTGAAGACATAAACACGTTATCTACACTTATAAAAGAATTGAATTAAAACTTGTTGGCCATGAATTGGACCCTGTTACTCCAGTGTGCGGCGTAAAGTAATAAATCTCGACGGCGCACATCTCTAATCTTTGAGACAAAATGAGATGAATATAGGTACTAGGCCGAAGAAGGGGGCTTTTACCCTATAATGAAATATATAAAGTGTACAATTACATTTGTTACAAAACTCATCTTACCATTAGAAAAAATCGATAGAATTACTTCAATCATAACAAAATCATGAAATATTTTTTTTTATCCAAATGAGGATTGCTGTATAGATGCATTATTACTGTTTTGTAGCTTTGTGCACAAGAATCGATAACGCAGAATCGCAAGCATCATATTGGCATTGGAAATGTTATTATTATGCAAGGCATGGGAAAAAGTCGTATAATTGCCCATTTCCACTTTATATTCGCCGTTCAAAAACTTATAAAGCAGCATTACATTAAGCGTAAGTCACACTGCACTTGTATAAAGTAAAATTAAGTGGGTTTATAATGCATTTTGGTTTCTTGGGATATGGTCCACACAGGATCGTCCGGCACGAAATCCTGCTTGCTGCCATCGGAGAGTTGCGTCAATCTTCTCCTGTATCCGGTTAAGGATCACTTTGCAGAGGACTTTGAGAACGATACACAGTAACATGATGCCCCGTCAATTATCACATACAGTCAGGTCACCTTTTTTGGGTACCTTTACTAAGACGCCTTGTATCCAGTCGGCCAGAAATATCGCGGTTTCCCATATGTTGCGGAATAGGGTTGCAAAACGATAAGTCAATAAGGAGAGCATCCAACATAGCTTTGGTCATCACAAGCTCCTACCTCATGCTCCCACGGGTCAAAAACCGCCAGCTAAGGGTTGTGTGCTTAGCTGGAAGTGCAACCTGGGCACTACTGTCCTTCTGACTTCAGCTACATTGAGGAGATACGTCTCGAGCGTCTGTTCACCAAGGAGGTGCGGCTCATACAGCGTCTGTTCTGGCATCCAGCGGCTGAGTATGAAATGCTCCTCCACCGGAAGCTATACCTAAGGTGGCAGCCTCATCACGGTGGATAGGGGACCTTAGGCCAACAACCTACTGTTTTCGAAACCCAAAAACGTTACAGAAACCGAAAATGTCACTCCGGTAGTTCGACAAAAATTGTCAAATTGATTAGGACGATATTCTTCTTGCAATGGTTCGTGTTTGGGGTCTCCAGTTTGCCTAGTGGTTAAGGCCGGATCGCCAATCCGGAGACGGCGGGTTCGATTCCCGTTCCAGTCGGGAAAAAAATCTCAACTCCCTGGGCATTGTGTATAATTGTTCTTGACTTACAATATACAAATTCATGCAATGACAGGCAAAGAAAGCCCTCCAAATAATAACTGTGGAAGTGCTCAAAGAACACTAAGTTGAAGCAAGGCAGGCCCAGTGGGGACGTAGAGCCATAAAAAAGAAGAAGAATAGTTCGTGTTACGATAATATTTTACGTTTTTGAGGAAAATAACGACATATTAAAAACAAATTCAATGAATTTGTTGCCTCTGACTAGATCCTACACTCTCGCGACGTGTTGCCTTCATTCAGTCTCCGTCGTTCTTCAGTCTGAAAAATAGGAATCAGTTCCTCATCGTAGTAATAATCTGCTTATCGATAATCCGCTATTAATTTGAAAATTTCATCCAACCACGCAACAACACTCGGTAAACGAACACGAGCGAGCCCACTTTTCCTCCACCTCGCTGTTGCTGTTGTCGGTCGGTGACTACGACGACCACGATTCTTCCACCGAAAATCCCTCCACTCAACTGGGCTTCCACTGAAGAAGCCTTGGCAAAAACAGAAAAATTGCCAAAATTAATTTCGCTGTCAGCTCCCATTTTGACAAATCATTTTTAAATCTGTCCCATTTAAATAATTTTATTAATGATTTTGCAAACAAGCTTCTGCTTTTCACCGGTTGTCGTCAGTGGGTAACGTATCTACGAAGAGCACATTGGCTTCGGGGCAAAACACGGGCACGTGAACTCACCCTCACCCTTGCCTCGCACATTCCAGCCGCGAGAAGCCAAACCCTCCAAAACAAAAACCAGGAAAAAAACAACTTGCGGAAGCAAATTTTTTCCTGCATACCAAAGAGCGCGGAAAAATGTTTATCTTTTCATTGTGTCCCATCAGTAAACCACACATTCATCAGGCCAAGAGATATAGGATAGGGCTCGTGCAAGTATCAGAGCTCAGTACGAATATATCAAACAAGAAGCGGTTTTTTCGATAGGGTGAAATTTTTTTGTTACGAGTGAGCAAATCGGTATTTTCCTACTCCCCATTGATGATTGTGTGATATAATATTTGATGATCCTTGATAAAATTTTATATCTTTTAATCTTATCACATTGTGCATAAGGTGGAATTTATTTAGGATTGTGCTATGGGAAACTACTAACTAGTATCATACTAACTAGTGATATCATGCTATAGCTGAACACTAGCTCAACATACCAGTCACGTCGTAAAAGTGAGGTGCAGATTACAACATTTCCACATAGCAAATTGGGGCAGCAGTGACAGCAGTCCAGATGCTTGACGAAACCCCACCCCCTCCCATCTGCAAGTCAGATGTGCAGTTGCTGGCTAAGAAAAGGTCAACTCACTTCAAATTAAGGTGTCAAGCAATACGGGCCAATCATCAGTATTTCGATCGAGGGAGTGAAAAAGATCGACCGTTAACTGAGCCTGTGGGATATCTGAGCACCCCCAAAGTATTTCGCCTCTTACCGCGTTAATGCATGGCTCTGGCGTGGTGGACCTCCTATCCCGTGCAACTCGTGGGATCGGGCATGAAATCAAATCTTAAAAAATCAAACAAATCAAACAAGTGGTTGTGGTAGTGATAAGGCTAACCCCTGCTCAAGAAGTGGGTTGGCTAGGTCTCCGTTAAGGAAAAGTGAGGAGTTGGGAGCAGGAAGCTGCGCGCGCAGCTCCAACGTGGGAGCTCCGATCCATTCCCCGGTTAGCCTTCCGGTGGAGATATTGGACGGATCGTGGTTGATGAGGGTCATCAACCAAAAACGAGATGGGCTATCTGCAATAGAGGTGACAGAGCAGCAGCTTGGCAAGGTTATCGACTTCAGGTCAACGAATTCCAACGTAAGCAAGAATCTTAAAACGGCCCTGTTGCGACTTCAAGTGCAACCTTTTTGCAAAGCATTTTACCAGCGATTTTAACGATGAATACGCAACACAGACAATTCCGTCCGGAGATTGGCGACGTCCCACAGTTCTGGGCCAATCTATGGGAGAACCCTGTCCAGCATAGCGACGATGGGATGTGGTTGGCAGAAGAAGAGCGGCAGTGTAAGACAAGGCCGCGGTCGTAGCTACCGCCAAGGATATACGTGAGGCTACCCGGTATTACCAGAAGTTGGGCTGCACCAGGACCCAATTCGTGCAGAATTTTTGGTATAAAAAACTCACGACGATTCACGGGCGGATGGCGGAATGCTTCAACAGAGTGCTAGAAGACCCCACGCAGCTACCAGTGTTCATTACCAGGGGTATCACTTATCTTCTGCCGAAGGACCAAAACACAGCTGATCCAGCAAAGTACAGACCACTAACGTGCCTTTAGAGTCTGTACAAAGTGCTGTCGTCGGTAATAGCGAGGAGGATACAGACCCACTGCAATGCCAACAACGGGAGGAACAAGAACGCGCAAGGCTGCAAAGATCAGGTCATCATGGGCGCAATCATTGTGGGTCAAGCCATCGAAAAGCAGAGGAACCTGAGCATGGCGTATATCAACTACAAGAAGGCGTACAACTCAGTACGATACTCGTACCTTCTTAAGGTACTGCAGTTGTACAAGGTAGACGGGAACGTTTGCGGAATCATTACAGAGACTGCATCAACTGTTGCAGCTTGTGACGGTGTTTAGCAACAACATTTGGATGGAGTTTGGAGTTGACAAATGTCGGTCAGTCCATCTTCGCAGGAGGAGATTCGGAATATGGTTGAAGGCGAAACGTACAAATACCTCGGCTTCCTGCAACTAAGGGGCTGCCCATAAACCACGTGGTCATTTTTTTGGGACTTTTCAAACCCCTCCATCCCCCCCCCCCCCCCCCCCCCCGCGTGGTCATTAGTCCATACAAAATTTTTTATTTGTCCATACAAAATGGTCATTGGCCGGAAACAGAAGGTTTCATGGTAGCCGGAACAGAAGGTTTCGTGGTAGCTGGATCAGCCTACCTCGATCGTCACAACGAAGTTGCCAAGATTGTGCATCAACAGTTTGCTTTAAAGCACAACTTGGTCGGCAAATTTGTATCCTACTACAAGTACCAGCTGGACCCGGTTCTGGAAAATAGTTGCCTAAAGCTGTACTAGGATCGCGAGATCATTACGAACGTTCTCAATCGTTCCAACCGGCTCGGTATTGTGGTTTACGACAAAATGATGAAGCGCGTAACTCTCATCGACATCGCACAATGTCCAATGAACATTTTCCGGCAGGATAACCAAGTACCACGACCTAGTGGAGGAGTTGAAATAATTGTGGCACCTGGAGTTTCGGCTGTTCTCTCGACAACCGGAGTTGTCCCTAACTCTCTCCTTCGACGAGCTGGAATTGAAGAAGGACCTAAACAGCATCTTGAAAGCGGTGATTCTTGGAATTGGAACCTATAGTATAGTTAAGCGGTTAATGAAATCCACAGAGCCTAATCCATACCAATTTCCCGGGTTAGATGAAAGTTTCCAGCAATGTTTGCAGGAAAAAACTCATATACTTATAATAATATGACTCGTGAAGAATGCAGCAGTGGCAGAACCGGCGAAAGCAAAGGTTACGAAGTCCACCCAGATGGAGGTCTTGGATTTCGCAGGAAATCCAAAAGGTGTAGCGAATGCGACCGCAGAAGCGGGTGAGTCAGTCTTCAGGTGAGTAGCTATCTTGCGGTGCCCACAAGTCTAGGCGGATACTATCCCCGAAGGTCGGCAGTAATGCCGGCAAGTCGAACCCCAGTCAGGTGTCCCGGAAAGCTGAGAAGGGTGGAGCTGAAAAGGAAACAGGGGGTTGCGGCCGTTGTTAGGCTTTCATCAAATACAGAGTAGCGTGAACCAAGATCAGGACCCCCCTTGGACGAAAGTTGAGCGGAAGAGGAATAAGAAAAAAAAAAACAGGTAGATGCGCTGGAGCGTAGGGACACCAGACCCAGGAGGCGTAGAAGGGTTGGTGCCAAGCGCGTGAAGGGCGACGCGCTCGTTATCAAGATCGAACAATCTAAGTACTCGGACGTCTTGAAGGCGATGACGAGCGACGCAAAGCTCATGAATCTGGGAGCCGATAAGACGTACTCGTACAAGAGCAATGATCTTTGAGCTCAAACGCGACAAGGAGCGTAGGGGTGCCGTCTACAAAAGTCAGACAGAAGAGGTCCTTGGCGAAGGTCTCGAGATGGGGGCTCTTACAGCGGAGGCGACTCTGAAGCTGAAGCACCTAGACGAGATCACTGATGCGTGATGCGGAAGAGCTCGCCAAGGTGCACAGCATCATTGCGAGGTGCAGCTAGCTACTGCAACCGTTCGGCTACGGAAGGGCCCGGCAGGGATACAGGTGGCCTTGGTTCAGCTTCTT
The DNA here is from genome assembly GCF_035046485.1 of Aedes albopictus. Taxonomy (NCBI): domain Eukaryota; kingdom Metazoa; phylum Arthropoda; class Insecta; order Diptera; family Culicidae; genus Aedes; species Aedes albopictus. Next base: position 131,535,425 of record NC_085136.1, on the reverse strand, counting down.
GTGGCGGACGTAAATGAGTCCGTTAAAGTTGAGAATATAAAGGTTGGCTGGTCAGTATGCCATCTGAGCTGTCATGAGCCACTGGTCTAAAGTACCCGGCCTTCAAAAAAGCTGTAATGGACGAATCACAATGCAGGTAACGCAGCTGAAACTGAAGTAATGTGATGCAGCTAATCAGCTGCCTTGTCAGCCGGTTTCTGAGTTGGAGATGGATATCGCCATCATAGCGGACCCATACCGAGTACCCGCCGGCATGGGCAACCTATGCTACTTATGAGGGCTTCATGGTCGCCAAAGTAAACGGGGTCTTCTTCTGTAGCTGTTATGCGCCTCCGCGGAGGCCGATCGAGCAGTTCACGCAAATGCTGGACCACATAACGACCGTACTAACAGGGCGAACGCCGGTGGTAATAGCGGGTGACTTTAGTGCCTGGATCGTGAAATGGGGAAGCCGTTTCACGAACCAGCGGGGTCAGGTCCTGCGAGAGTCACTGGCCATCTTAGATGTCGACTTGGCTAATGTCGGTACCAAGAGTACCTATAGTCGAATCGGAGCGGTATCAATTATTGACGTGACCTTTTGTAGTCCTGGCCTAACAAGTAGTTCAAACTGGAGAGTAGGTGATAGCTACATTCACAGCGATGACCTGGCGGTTCGCTACAGTATCGACTACAACAACAGCAGGCAGCGGGTAGAGGATTACTTACCTACCCCAGAGTATTGTGTTGTTCTTTGCTCAGTATTGTGTTGTTCTTTACAGAGAGGAACATTAATCAAGACAATGAGATGGTCGGCATTGAACCACAAAAACCCCACAACAATTGGTGAGATCTTTCCAATATTATTTATTTATAAATAATTCTACTTCAGTATATTTACTTTATATCTGCATATAAGTTGAAAATTCGCTATTTTCAACATCCTTTCATCTATTGGAAGATGCTTCAGTTCTGGGCTCTTTCTAAGTTGATGAAGGGATTTATAAATGCTTGCAAGGACTTGGCCAGGTGTGTGGAGCTGAGTGAATCTATGGCATTGTAGATAGTAGCGACATCAGCAATGTCAATGGAAATATTCAACTTTGCAACTCCACCCAAGATTTGTATAAGTATTCATGCTATGCTATGCTATGCTATGCTATGGATTACTTACCTACCCCAATCACTGAGAACCCCAAATGAACAATCCTCTTAAATTTTAACGGTGATAAGCTGCACAGAGAAACGAAAATAAAATAATGAGATTCATTTTCTTCGCCTAGTGGCATCCCTTACCCTCTTGAAACCCATAAGAATAGGAAGAAAAAAAAACGATGCAACGCGGACTCTACCCCCGCCCACAAAAGGCGAGGGGTTCATGAATAAAATTCCATGTTTCACAATGTGTTGCACAACATCACCGACTGCCTGGCTGCCCGCCCTGGACTTAGATGGACTGCCAGTAGACGGCGGCACGATACTGTCCTCGGGAAAAAAATCGGGCATATGTACGGGAGATAAAAATTTGAATAAATATTGTTGTTACAGCTCCGTCCAGGAATGACGACCGCTGTGTGCAACATTCAGTTCATATTTTTCTAAAATATGATAATGATGTCCGGAGCAGCAGCTGGTCCGATGCTTGGACATAAAATTCGTTTTAGATTTTCTGTATGGAAATTAATCCTCAGGTGGCTCACTGCGCGCAGAGGGACTGGGTGGATGGCGAAGGCACGTGCTGAACTATTTATGTTGTTTGGTTCAAGATGCCCCAGAGGAAGAAAACCTCAAGCAATCCTGGCTGGGTTTACCGTACACGCGTTTGCCCACCGACCGGTGTGGTGCGGAGGTGGTAGGGGCTAGCCAAAATTTAAATTCGTTCAGCGAATAAATCAAATTAGAGGCTTTCACTGGCTGTTTGCTCTCTGCTCAGAACCGCATCTACCGACGATGGCGAGACTAGTGTTGAGGCACCTTCTTCCAAAATCGTCCCGATAGCGTGAGCTATTGCTTGTGGCACGGGAGAAGAGTTAAATATTACAAGCATAAATCATTCGCCAGGACGGTTTATTAGGAATACGACCGCGGGTTGATTGTTATCTATGTTAGTACAAGCTTGTAGCGCTTAGTTTCGGTGACTGATTTTGATTTATTTTAGTGCTTGATGAATTCACGTTGTTGGTGTTATGCTGTGCAACATCACAGGAAAATTTTAAACAAAAATCTATCGTTATCTATAGATAGTATAGTAAGCGACAAGGTTGAAAGGGTAGAAGCCTATTTTTTTTACGCTTCCAGACAACATTTTTTAAGGAAACACCCATTACACCACTCAGGAGTTATTTACTTTCACTCCTGAGTACCCTCGGTAGTGCAGAGGGTCGAATTGAATGATCTCCATCATGGGCGATTGCCCGCCATCGGCTTGACCTGTGGCCAGGTCAAATTTCTGTCGACTTGCTTGGTTTCATTGTTGAGGCTACGCGCCATAAGCCTCTGGGTCTGCCTCTGCTGCGATGTCGTGCTGGGTTCTAATCTAACGCTTGCTTGCAGATTTCGTTTCCGCCCCTGTGTGCCGCTGGCCCACTTCCACTTTTGCTCTCGAATTCCTGTCGCTATCGGCTTTTGATGACATCGACGATGGATCACCACGTTGGAGATCCAGTTGTCAGGACACCAAGCACGAATTATATACCGCAGACATCTATCGAAGATGACCTGCAGACATTGAGTGTTCTCCGCTGATACACACCAAGTTTCACTGGCGTACAGCAGCACACTTTGTTTTTACATACATCTTTGCCGCACTCCAGCAATGACCCGGATGTGATCGGACGAGAAACCGTTGTGCAGTACTCTGTACGAAATGCCCTGTACTATGCTTCAATGAGGCCGATGATTTTCTCAGGAACACCTTTGCGCCTGGGGGTTTCCCACATGTTTTCGTGATTAAGACGATCGAAAGCTTTTTCGTAATCAATGAACACCAGACTCTTGGAGTTCATTGATTTGCTCCAGGATCATACGGAGCGTGACAATATGGTCCACACAGGATCGTCCGGCACGGAATCCTGCTTGCTGTTGTCGGAGAGTTGCGTCAATCTTCTCCTGTATCCGGTTAAGGATCACTCTGCAGAGGACTTTGGGAACGATACACAGTAACATGATGCCCCGCCTATTATCGCATACACTCAGGTCACCATTTTTGAGTACCTTTACTAAGACGGCACGATAAAGGCTGGATATGCTGCGCAGTACAGATTCCATTGTGATCCACTAGCCTTTGCCCAGCATCTCCTATCCCCACCTCCTCGTGGTACTGGCTGGAAACTACGAGCAACCTTATGGAAAATCGGGTAACCAACCCCTGTGGGAACTTTGGTCGTAGGCAGCCTATCTCTCAACTTCATTGGGAGCACTCGCATACTCACCGATCTACTGAAGGACCGCGAGTTCGGCATCGTAGCGCTGCCCGAGGTGTGTTGGACAGGATCCATGGTGCGAACGTTTAGAGGTAATCATACCATCTACCAGAGAAGCGGCAACACACGTGAGCTGGGAACAGCTTTCATCGTGATGGGTGATATGCAGAGGCGCGTGATCGGTTGGTGGCCGATCGACGAAATGTGCAGGTTCAGGATCAAGGACCAATTCTTCAACATCAGCATAATAAACGTGCACAGCCACGCTCCGGAAGCACTGATGATGATAAGGACGCACTTTACCCGTAGCTCTAACGCGAGTACGGCCGCTGTCCAAGCCACGACGTCAAGATCTTCTTAGGAGATTTAAACACTTAGGTGGGCCAGGAGAAGGAATTCAGACCGACAATTGGAAAGTTCAGCGCCCATCAGCAGACGAACGAAAACGGCCTACGACTCATTGATTTCGCCGCCTTAAGAAACATGGCCATACGTAGCACCTTTTTCCTACACAGCCTCGCTTATCGTTGCACCTGGAGATCACCACAGCAGACGGAATCCCAAATCGATCACGTTCTGATTGACGGACGGCATTTTTCCGATATAATCGACGTCAAGACCTATCGTGACGCCAACATCGACTCCGACCAGTATCTGGTGATGGTCAAACTGCGCCCAAAACTCTCCGTCATCAACAATGTAGGGTATCGGCGACCGCCACGGTACAACCTAGAGCGACTGAAACAACCGGATGTCGCCTCAGCATACGCGCAGAATTTCGAGGCTGCGTTGTCAGACGAAGGCGAGATCGATGAGGCCTCTCCAGAGGACTGCTGGAGTACAGTAAAAGCAGCCATCAACGACGCAGCCGAAAGCACCATCGGGTACGTGGCACGGAATCGACGGAACGAATGGTTCGACGAAGAGTGCAGAACGGTTTTGGAGGAGAAGAACGCAGCGCGGGCGGTAATGCTGCAGCAATGGACCCGACAGAGCGTGTAACGTTACAAACAGAAGCGGAAACAGCAGACCCGCGCCGCCTGAAAAAGCGGAGTGCGAAGAAATGAAAATGCTGTACCGTCCCAAGAAACACGGAAGTTCTATCAGAATCTCAACGCATTCCGCAACAGCCTCGTGCCGCGAGCCGAAATGTGTAGGGATGAAGACGGAGGCCTCCTGACAGACGGACGTGAGGTGATCGAAAGGTGGAAGCAACACTTCGAGCGACACCTGAATGGCGTGGAGAACGTAGGCACGGAAGCCCACGGCAATGGAGGAAACAACGACACCAGTGTAGTGGAGGACGGAAATGAACCAACTCCCACACTGAGGGAACTTGAGGATGCCATTCATCAGCTCAAAAAGCAGCTGATAAGTATGGTATCGTAGCTGAACTCATCAAGATGGGCCCAGAAAAGTTGGCCACCTGTCTGCATCGGCTGATAGTCAGGATCTGGGAAACCGAACAGCTACCGGAGGAGTGGAAGGAAGGGGTAATCTGTCCCATTCACAAGAAAGGCGACCATTTGGAATGTGAGAACTTCAGAGCTATCACGATTTTGAATGCAGGCTACAAAGTGCTATCCCAGATGATCTTCCGTCGCCTGTCACCTAAAACGAATGAGTTCATGGGAAGTTATCAAGCTGGCTTCATCGACGCCCGTTCGACAACAGACCACATCTTCACCGTACGGTAAATCCTCCAGAACAGCCGTGAATGCCAGGTCTCAACGCATCACCTGTTCATCGACTTCAAAGCGGCATACGACAGTATCGACCACGCAGAGCTGTGGAAAATCATGGATGAAAACGGCTTTTTCTGGGAAGCTGACTAGACTGATTAAAGCAACGATGGACAGTGATCAAAACTGCGTGAGAGTTTTGGGTGGACCAATACATTCGAATCTCGCTGGAGACAAGGTAACGGACTCTGATACCCACTCTTCAATATCACTCTGAAAGGTGTAATGCGTAGACCTGGGCTCAACAGCTGGGGTACGATTTTCACAAAATCTGGTCAATTTGTGTGCATTATCGCCAGAACATTTGGAACGGTGGCAGAGCTGTTCATCCGCCTGAAAAGCGAAGCAGCAAAGGTCGTACTGTTGGTAAATGCGTCCAAAACAAAGTACATGCAGGCAGGCGGAACCGAACACGACCGGGTCCGTCTAGGTAGTACTGTGACGATGGACAGGGATACCTTCGAGGTGGTGGCGTGCTAAGGACGATCTTCGACGGTGTACAGGAGAATGGTATGTGGCGGAGAAGGATGAACCACGAGCTCGCTGCACTATACGGCAAACCCAGCATCCAGAAGGTGGCCAAAGCCGGAAGGATACGATGAGCAGAGCATGAATGCCGGACAACACCCCTGCGAAGTTGCACAAGAAGGTGTGGGGCGCAGAGAGCACGATGGGGAAATTAAAGTCATGTATTGCTCACAAATAAACTTAGGATTTGCACTAAAAACACTTCAAATCAAATGGGTCTCAATCTGTGCAAAGCGTCATTAAGCATAACATTACATACACTGAAAAGTGGCTTGCGGTAATGATGCGCATAAAAATGTTTTCAAATTGACCATGGAAAAACGTGATCATCGACCCACAAACGCTTCTTGTGTGCCTTTTGTTTCCTCTCATATCAACCGATGCGAGGGCCCAGTGGTAGCATGCGAGCCTAGTGATCTTAAGGTTCATGGTTCGAATCCGGTTACCAACAAAAACTTTTTTTTGATTGTAAATCGGGTCCATGGTAAAATTGAAAACATTAATCTGTTGAATTGAAACGAAACTCAGTATGCACAAATTTAGTAGCGATGCGTATTTAAATTGACCCTCAGAATAGTAATTTCAACCGCAACCCGTCTGTAGAGTATGCGATAAATAAATAATGTTACTGAACTTCACTGAATAAAATGAAAAATGAAATATACGAACCATAATTGATTTGTAATGATAAAATCACTATCCGACAGTTTTTGCATTTGGGAATCAAAACAAACTGGAGAATTAATTCGGATTGCTTTGACGCGACACGAAGAAGAAAAGAGAAACTGGTAAGTAAATAGAACGAAAATGACGTTTCTCACCCCATTGGAAAAAATATGCGTGAGAAAGGTGAATGAAATTGTGTTAACTGGCCTGAACCTGTTCGTATTTGAAAAGGGCCAATGGATGGTATTTGAAAAGGGGCAATGGAATGAACAGTGTGCACAGAGGTAGAAGAGATGGGAAATAATTTCCGGTAGTACAACAGGAGTGGGTAGAAAGAGAAAAAAATACGTAAGCATAAGGAGAAAGGAAGATAGCGAACGAGGGTCGACGAACAGTTTCTCGAGATCGCGTCGAGTCATCATTCTTGTGTCTAATTTCGAGGCGAACGGTCGGAAGTCTTTTTCGGGATTTTTAACGGTCGGAAGTCTTTTTCGGGATTTTTCATTTTGGGAGAACCAAAATGTCGGAATCGGAGGAAGAAACCAATTTCGGATACTACACCGTCTTTCAGTGTACGCTCATGTTTGTCCTTTGAACATTATCGAAGGATTCACTCTCGGTCTTCACCAGACATTTCCATTTTTTTAATAATCTCTCTCAATTTCATACAGTTTGTCCAAGACAGGGAGCCAAAACAACAAAATAAGCCAAAGTAGTTTACTATCACAATTAGAATTGACTGAAATTTTCTTCATGTGGCTCAAGCCCCTCGTAAAGCTAGCTTTTGAACTGATTTAATTTATCTCTGTGTATACGCTGTCAATGAAAATCATTTCACATGATTACGCATCGTAAACATTTATTTTTACGAGAGGCCTCATAACATAATTAGTTGTGAAAGCCAGCAGTAATCAGTCCTCTTGATGCTATCAAGCCCCCGTAAATTAGAGATATCTTCATTGGCTTTCACATATATCGTACACAATCCAGCCTCTCACTCCAATCTGGTACGGTCTATTAGATTTCTTATTTACGACTCGCTCTCCAAATCTCCGATAAATTTTATTACTTTTTCACATCAGACCCGAACCGGCTTCCTCATCGTCATCATCGGAAGATAATTTCCCTAGAATCCGAACCGGCCCGGAAGCGAGCGATCCTTTCATCGCTTCAGTTATCATCGGATAAATAATCACTTTGGTAATTAGAGAGAAAGTTATTTTTTTGCTCCGGATTGGTCGTTGGCCGATTGTGTCACTGCTCGCTCGTCCCTTCTCGTGCGATGTAGGTATCTACGTGGCAACACACACAGTCAGCCAGCGCCACTGAGATATTGAGCGGATCTCCGCACTCCATCGGGAAATTTATTGGATTTGTAGATTATAGCCCACTCTGCTCCGGACAACTCAGACACAACGACGAGTAGTAGCAAGCAGCAGCGCACCCCCGAAAAACTTTACATCATTTTAATTAGCTTTCCCCTCTGGAGTCACCCTGGCGACATTGCGCTCGAACGCCCCCGACACAAGCTAACGACGACTAAAAGGACGGACGGGTAGGTACTTCATTTGTTCCTCTGTTGTTCGCTTGTTCGTCGTCGTCGTCGGTCGGTCGCCATAGGTATGAAACCGGAAAATTGTGCCCCCAGACTCTTCGGTTCCAGCGACCAGTTACCAACTATTGCCACTGGAGGTTCCTTTTTCTGCACAGCAGCGGCGTATGAATGCATGAAATTAAACGAGAAACCATTCCGGCCACACACTACAGTTACGACTATCAGGATACGGATGTGTAAAGCTTTTATGCTAACCGAGGACGGTGGAGGACGGGTTCATCTGAAGGCGTCGTTCCGTTCCGTTGATTGCGTCACACTGACTGGAAACACCGAAAAACCGCTACTACACAGGTCATGTGGAATGATTCACTGTATCGTTTGGGTAACGTGCCTAGGTTGGGGCAGAGCAGTTTTTTTTTGTTGAATAAAAATTTTTCGTCATACTTGCAAGACTATAGCCTCTATTCGCTTAGGGGCCGTTCATAAACCACGTAGACTTTTTTGGGGGGAGAGGGGGGGTCTGGCCAAAGTCTACGCTCCATACAAATTTCAAAATTTTTGTATGGACAATAGTCTACGAGCGGAGAGGGGGGGGGGGGGTCTGAGATGGCCAAATTTTGGTCTACGTGGTTTATGAACAGCCCCTTACACCGCTGAAGGACGTGCCGAGACGAGGCCTTCTTCTAACCCGGACCTTTCCGAGGGCCATTTTCCATGCTCGAATCCAACCTAGTAGACTGCCGTTAGGCAACAGGTATTATATTGGGTTTCTTATTGATGTGACACGCCCCTGTGTTGAACTCAACGAAACTTGTGTATGCCAGCCGCTGCGAAGTCGTGTGCGAAATTCGATTGTGATGATAATAAATTTCGGCCGAGTCTAAATGGGTGCAAATGTCGCAATAGTGTGATTCTAGTCACGGGGCTAACCCACTTTGGCTAAGCTACCAACCCCAATTCAAGGTGTTAAGCGACCTGTGCCGAGGAATGAGTGATCAAGGGGATGAATATAGGGTGTCCTAGAAAGTATGGGCACAACTTTGTATAGCGAAAATACAATCTTTTTCTTAACAAACAACATTTTTTTTTATTTTTGTATTTTTATTCAGAGTATTTTAATTGATACCTGTGAAGAGTTTATACATTAAAAATGGTTTCTATATGCAGAATGATTAAAATGGAAAAACATCTTTTAAAACTTCTGCACAAACTACTTTTTTACGGTTTTGCCAAATATCCAAATTCGAAACATTTTTTACATACATTCGAAAACATGTTTCCTCAGATGGTTGATTGATTTTTTTTATAAAAATATGTTTAGATTGTGCGTACGGGCAAATCATAATTTTGAGAAAACTGAAAAATTTGCCGTTTTTATTTCTGGATTAGACATGCCCACAGACATTCGAGTTTTAAAACATGTTTTGACGAGAATAAAAACCATTCAATCTACACTTTATAAAGCTGGAGCATTTATTGAATTTATGGTGAAATAAAAATGTAATTTTCCGCATATTGTGGTATATATTCAGAAGCTTGTTTTCAACTATTAGAAAAACAGGTTTTCAAAGATATCAATTTTGGTGTTTCAATTCATTTTTCAGGTTCAAAAGTATATGTTTTCAATTCAAACTTAGGGTTGTATAATAGATACGCATGTAGAAATACACGGATATATTTTTTGAAATTTTTATCGAGCTTAATTTCATGCGTGGAAAACAATATGTTAAGCGATGTTGTTGAAAATTATAGCAATTTGTGCAGAAGCTTTAAAAGGTCTTTCAGGAAATGTTCTATCGCATTCAAACGAAGTGTGAAATGCAAATTTTAATGATTGGCATTTGATGTCGACATATTAAGGCAGGATATGTGTGAAAATAAAGTTTGTTTATGCATCCATTCCCAAATGGCAGAGCTGCAAAATTGTGCCCATACTTTCTGGGACACCCTATAAGATGCTCGATCGTTTACGGAGCCTGTGGGTTACCTGGGCACCCCCACAGTATTTCGTCCCTTGCTGCTTTAATGCAATGTTCTGGCGTGGAGGACCTCATTCCCGTGATACTCGTGGGATTTAACATGAAAAATTCAAATTTACAAAATCAGAACTTGGGTGGAAGTAGTAGTGGGGCTGTGAGGAGCTAGGTGCGGGAAGCTGCGTACGTAGCTCAACCGTGGGAGCTCCGGTCCACACCTCGGCAAGCCAGCCGGTGGAAATAATGGATGGAGCGTGGTTGCTAAGGGCCGTCAGTCAAGACAAAAGAGACCTCTCGCAATTTAGGTGGCTGAGCAGCAGCTTGGCAGCAGCATCCACGAAGTCGAACATCAGCAAGGGCCTGAAAATGGCCTTCGTGTGTCGATGGACGAGGCCAAGCAGGAACACGCGATACTCGCGATGAAGGAAAAGGAGTCGAAGTTTACCCAAACGGAGGCCTTTGCTTTCGCAGGTAGTCCAAGAAGTGTTATTATTATTAGCTTTATTTACGAGGCTTTCAGCCCTGGGCTGGTTCGCCTCGGACCAAGAAGTGTGGTAGATGCGAATGCTCGTGACAAGCACTCGCAGAAGTGGGCGAAGCAGCCGTCAGGTGAGGAGCTGTCTGGCGGTGCCCGCATGGCTAGGCGTGTACTTACCCCGAGTCGGCAGTAATGCCCTAGGCAGGATTCCCGGAAAGCTGGGAAATGTGGGCCTGGAAAAGCTGGCCCATCCCGGAAGGATGGAAACAAGGGATTGCGACCGTGGGTAGGCCCTCAGCAGCCACAGAGTAGGGCAAACCAAGGGGAAGACCCCCTAAGGTAGAGCGGAAGAAGAAGAAGCCGAAGCTGCAAGTAGAAGTGAGGGACGCTAAACCAAGGCGTAAGAAAGCAGGTGCCAAGCGCGAGAAAGGCGATGCGCTCATCATCAAGACGGAACAGCCGAAGTACTCGGCGACTTGATGGCGATGCGAAGCGACGCCAAGCTCGAGGGTCTGGGAGTCGACGTGCGTAGTATTAGGCGTACACGTACGGGCGAGATGATCCTGGAGCTGAGGCGCGATAAAGAGCGCATTGGCGCCGCCTACAAGAGTTTGGCGAAAAAGGTCGTTGGTGAAGGAGTAGAGGTGAAGGCTCTCACACAAGAGGCTACTCTGAAGGTGAAACGAGTACACCGAAGTAGAAGAGCTCGTCACGGCACTGTGGCAACAGTGCGAGTTGCAGGTGGCCGCCGCAGCCGTCAGGCTACCGAAGAGGTCTGCAGGGACACAGATAGCTTTGGTTCAGCTACCTGTGGCGGACGTCAAAAAGTCCGTTGAAGTATTGAGGATAAAGGTTGGCTGGTGCGTATGTAGCCTGACGTTCCACGAGCCACCGGGGGTTTGCTTTAGGTGTCTGGAACCACGACACAAGTCATGGGACTGCAAAGGCTCTGACAGGCGCAATCTGTGTAGACGATGCGAGGCTGAAGATTGTAGGGCACATGGCTACACGACTCCGCCCATTTGTATCTGTACCCATTTGGATATGTACCGGGAAATCCGTTAACAACAGGCATTCTACGGGTGGTCCAAGGTGCCCGGCCTTCAAAAAAGCCGCAGTGAACAACAAATCACAGTGCAGGTAACGCAGCTGAACCTGAACCACTGTGATGTGGCTCAGCAACTGCTTTGTCAGTGTGACAAAGATGTGTTCTATTTGTTTAACGTGTATTACACAACACCTGTTTAGACAACATACCTTTACTCTACACTATCCACAATGTAACCACACATACACACAGATACACAACCCAAAGAGAGAACCGAATAAACCATTCTGTACCGAGACTCCGTCGTCTTTACAAGTCGAATATCACATGGTGTCAGAAAAATGTGATTTAACGAGTGAAATAGTTATTTTCCGCGGCGGTTTCACGTTAATCACCGGTGCAAAGCGAGGTCGAATCAGGTGGAATTCGACAAAATAGCATGAAGAGCGCCAGAAATTTTCAGTGAAAATGTCGAACGATGAATATAAGGTTATGTCGGCCATTGCGGCGTCGATTAAACCACCGAAACCACTCGTCATTGAGGAAAACATGGCTACCAAATGGAAGCAGTGGTGGCGGCAGTTCAAGTGGTATTCGGTCGCGACAGAGCTTGAAAACAAACCACCACCAATACAAGCGGCAACGTTTCTCAGCTGTATTGGTGAAGAGTGCGTTCGCGTGTTGGATACTTTCGGTCTGACGGATGCCCAAGAAGCAGACATCAAAGTGTTAAAAGACAAATTCGAAGGATATTTTGTTCCGAAATCGTGCATCACATATGAGCGCTATGTCTTCGGAAAAATCGTGCAAAGTGAGGGAGAACAATGTGATGGATTTTTCACCCGAGTTCGCGAACAAGCAAAACGATGTGCATTCAGTGTGTTACATGATTCGATGGTGAAGGATAGAATAATTGCTGGCACGATTCACACGAAACTTCTTCCGCAACTACTGAACGATGACAACGATCTTCAAAAAACGATCGATATTGTGCGGAATCATGAACAATCAGTGAAACAAACAAAAGTGATGCTTGAGAAATCAGCTATGGAAGTTGACGTCGTACGGCGGAAGAAATTCGAGAATAATGCCCAGAGTGAAACACCTTTTCCATGCAACCGTTGTGGCCTAGAGCATCGTCGAAAAATGTGCCCGGCATTCAACAAGAACTGTTTGAAGTGTGGGAAGAAGGGGCATTTTGCTAGCAGGTGTTTTGGTGGTGGTGCTTCAGGCGGTTGTGCGGTTGCTGCGAGTGGTAGTGGTGCTGCGGGCGGTGGTGCGGCGTCCGGCGGTTTCGCGATAAAAAGAGCGAACAGTCGATACGTGAAAGCATTGGAAGTCGCAGAAGAAGAAGATTAAGAGCTGTCAGTGGAAGAGCTTTACATTGCTACTATTGATGACGATGACGAAAATAGTGATGAAGTGTGGTATGAAACAGTGTCGATTAACGGGAAGAATGTCACACTGAAATTGGACAGTGGAGCAGCGTGCAACGTGCTACCGTGGCATATTTTTTGCAACCTGGGGAAAGAGTTGCAACAGTCCGACACAAAGGCTGATTTCGTACACAAACCATAAAGTGAGTGTGAAAGGTGAAGCAAAACTTCCAGTAGTAGTGAGGGGCAGAAAAGAAAGTGCAACATTCAAAGTGGTCGAAGGTGATATGATGCCAATTCTGGGAAGGAAAACAAGTGTCCGTTTCAAGCTGATCACGCGTTTGGATGAAGTGAGTATGGAAGGGTCGTTGTTCAATGGGCTCGGGTGCATCAAAGGATTTGTCTACGATATCGATCTGGTGGACAATCCGACGTACAGGAACGACTTGCCCAGACGAATTCCTCATGCACTTCGGACGGCGGTTAAAACGGAACTGGATTCGATGCTACAAATGGGAGTAATTGAACCCATTGCGGAGCCAACGCCCGTGCTAAATGCAATGGTCATAGTGCGGCAAAAAGGTAAGCTCAGAATTTGTATCGATCCATCTCAGGTGAATAAGAACCTCCTCCGGCGCGTGCACCCATTGTCTACCGTAGAAGAAATTTCCGCGAGGATTTGCGGCTCCAAACACTTTTCGATCTTGGACATGAAGAAAGGTTTTTGGCAAATACCAGTGTCAGAGCGAACAAAGAAATATCTGGCATTTGGCACACCTTGGGGAAGGTACACCTGTAGGAGATTGCCTTTCGGATTAGCATATGCACCGGAGGTATTTCAAAATTTGATGAGTTCGCTGTTGGAAGGTATTGATGTGGTTGAAAGCTCAATGGATGATATTCTCATCCATGCGGCAACCGAGGAAAAATTGAACGATATTACCAAATTGGTACTAAAAAGGATTGAAGACTCCGGTTTAAAACTTAATAAAGACAAATGTATATTCAACCAACCAACTGTCAAGTTTTTGGGACATTTGGTCACCGATACAGGGCTAAAAGCCGACCCTGAGAAACTTGAAGCCATTCAAAAATTGAAGCGGCCAACGAATAAGCTACAACTCCAACGGGTTCTGGGAACAATAACATATCTGGGAAAATTTGTTGAAAACCTATCAGCGATTACAGAGCCACTAAGAAGACTGTTAGTAAAAGATACGGAATGGGTATGGGAACATGAGCAAGAGGAAGCTTTTATGAAAATCAAGCGTATCATGATGACTCCACCTGTTCTTGCGTATTATGATGTCAATGCCAATGTCACGTTGTCCGTCGATGCCAGTTCTAAGGCATTCGGCGCGGTTCTTTTGCAAAACGGTAAGCCGGTTGCATATGCCTCAAAGTCGTTGACCAAGGCGCAAGAAAATTATCCGCAGATCGAAAAGGAGGCGGCAGCAATTCGGTTTGCATGTAACAGGTTCCATGACTACATTTATGGTAAAAACATAAAAATCGAAACCGACCACAAGCCACTGGAATCGATTTTTAAAAAATCACTAGATAGAGCTCCTCCTAGGCTCAAACGTATTCTTCTTGACGTGCTCCAGTACGCCCCAGAAATAATATACAAAAAAGGAATCGATATTCCTCTCCCAGATATTCTCAGCAGAGATGTTGACAACGTGAAGACAATAGAACCCCACGATGAGCTAGAAGTTCACATCGTCTTGCCAATGTCGAAGCCAGCGCGACAAGAGATTGTTGCAGAGTGTTCCAGGGACCCAGAAATAGTTGAGCTGACTCAAGTTATTATGGATGGCTGGCCAAATGAGAGGAAGTTGCTTCCAGATAACCTTCGGAAGTATTGGTCGTTCCGAGATGAAATGGCGGTCTATGAAGGACTCGTGTCTCGGTCTCATCAAATTTTGATACCAAGTGGTCTGAAGAACAAGATGCTGAAAGAGATACACAAAGGTCACACGGGAATCCAAGGATGTACACGTCGAGCAAAACAATCCCTGTTCTGGTTAGGAATGACTTCGGACATAGCAAGAATGGTAGAGCAATGTACAGTCTGTGAAAAACATCAACGATCAAACGTCAAACATGAGTTGATGACTAGCGAGATTCCGACGGTACCATTTGAGATAGTAGCATCAGACATGTTTCATTTTCATGGGAAGGACTACCTGCTGATAGCTGACAGTTATTCAGGCTATTTCGACTTCGAGGAACTGAAGGAACCCACAGCGAGAGTCGTCATCGAGAAATTGAAACGATGGTTTGCAACACACGGTATACCGAGAGTGCTTATAAGACCCTTATTTTTGGCCCCGGTACCTCTCGGCTCGGTTTCAGAGGAAAACCGGCCTAAAACCCCAGGCTGCTGGTCTAAGCCAGCGGCAGCCTCCGGGGTGTGCACTCACGGCCTCTTTTGGGACCGGGTCTCAGGGCAAACGGATGGAGGGGGAGCTTTCGGAGGCGGGAACCTAACTTTTAACACGGTACTTACGGTCAAACAGTTTATTGATTCCTCTGGGCGGGTTCCAGGATCTGGACGTGGCGGCGTGGGCGATGGACAATGGCGGTGGCGGAGGAAAGGCCGGGGGTTTCTGACCCACGGGTTGCGACGGCTTCGTCCCGAAGAAACAGACCCGGGAGGGCCAGGTGCGACGTGGTGCGACGAGGTGCGACGACGGCTTCGTCCCGACGAAACAGACCCGGAAGGGCCGGGCGCTTTTCAGCTGGTTGCGTGGATGGTGGACAACGGTAGGCGACAACGGCGGTGATTGGCGAGGATGGCGCCGGGGAAAGGCCGTAGTTTCTGACTCACGTGGTGTGCCGACTTCGTCTCAAGGAAACGGACCCGGGAGGGCCGGGCGCTAGACAACTGGCTTGAGAGGGCCACAACAGACCGGCAGATGGCTTGGTGAGACACGTGGAAGCACTTCCGGGTAGGTCAGTATCGGGGACCGACAAATGCGGAGATTTCTGACCCGCGCGATGAGGGTTACTTCGACCCGAAGAACCCGGCTCTTGATGGCCGGACGTTTGGTTACTCGCGCCGGTCCGCTTCTACAGGGCCACAACGATCCCTGAGAATGGTAACTGGCGAACCGGCTGCTTGAGGGGGCACGTGGTATCCGTTCTTGGGCGGCCAGGCGCTGGCGACTGACAATCGCTACCCGGTGTCGCCCAATAACCAGCACGATTCAGGGCACTTGCTGATCGGGCTGTCGAGACTCCTAGTTTGGGGAATCTCGCTGATGGTCCACTTCCATTCGCGATAGTGATCGGAGCAAAATCTCCCAGCGACACAATCGTAAAACAACGGGTCAATTTACTTGATCTTTCGTGCTTCGTAGCTGAATATCAACTAACTCCCCCTTTCATTTCGCACGTTCGGGGATTTCCTCTCGCCGATCTCGTATCTCCATCGTACCTCCATTTCCGCCCACACTCAATAGGAGTTCAGTGGAGGCTGCCACCCACCATACTTTGGCACCCATTTTTGCCATTCAGGCGCGATGCGCTTCACTGTCAACCCAGGCGTATAGATCTGATTTGACCGTTAAATATTTACGCTAACTATATAAATATTTCCCTATTTTCCCGCACTCAAATATGGGTTTCTTCAACACTAATGTTACCCACCGGTAACATATTCCCCCACTGGTCAGAGGAAAGAAAGCGTACAATACATGGTTCTTTTCTTGTTCTAAAGACTAATCTGAATATTAAGTATATATAACGAACAAAATTCAACAAAACAAAACATCTCATATGAAAACTAATGGCCACTATCTATACACATGCAAATAACACAATAGAGATATTCTAGACGGAGTAATGCTTACATTGGTTGAACAACTTCACATAAGAGTAATATGAACACATATCTAGGAGCAACGATATCGGTTCTCCCCTGCGAACTACGAACCGGATTGGGTCTCATCCAGTGGAGTCCTTTATCTATACAAAAAACAAACACTTCATCCGTACGTCTTTCACGCGACGGTAAATTATATCAGATTTCGGATCACGATACCGTACTGAGTCGACGCGCGTCGGGGGTTCGATCGCAACTGATCGAACTCTCCGATGATAGCAGTCGGTGGATTATAAAATGAGCACAAATTTAACACGAAAACAACTGTGAGAGAGATCTCGTAGTACGAAAGAAGGTGAGAGATACAGGTAGTATTGCTTTTTTCACTGAAAATTTTCCTTGCTTCGCTGAACAACATGACGTTTTCTTCCAGCGAAGGCTTACGCGATACAGAAAATCGCTGAATTTCACACTAACACTGCAGAAAATCTGTCAACAATAACTCAATACACATGCATTTTCAGCGAAAAGATCTATTTGCGTGACAACAATCCACTCCCATGACTACCGGGCGGCCGCCGTCAAATCTCAGGATTGCCAACTGTCCGGCGACTGCTGTCAGTTTTCTTTGTCGCCGAATCTGGCGCTGGGTCTTCGGCGCGGAAACCCAAAGGTGGGAATAAAATTTTGGGGTTTGCGCGCAATATAATAAACCTATCATTTCATACTCGCTTGGTCACTCATGGTTCCGAGTGATCCTATAGTGTCCAAAGGGAATGAACTTTCGTGCAGTTTCACCACGAAAGAATTATCTTGGGCTGAGCAGTTCATTGCCTTAGTTTATCGATGACTTTCGAATCCTAAGGATCAGAGCACGCGCGCGCGATTTAAAAAAAGTTTATTGATCGATCTTTTGAAAATCAAATTGTGGAAGTAAGCATGATGAGGAAAGCCTACGAAGTTAAACTACACTTCTATTACCCCGCGGAAAGTATGTAGAAGTTTAAAAGCTTAGTTTGAGGCTAAGGTATGCATGACTTTTCCCGTATGATTGCTAAATTGTAATTCCGAACCTTTAGGTTTCAGAGACTCAGAACGGTCGATGACCTTTGATGACCTACTCAGCCTTTAACAAATTGGCCGGCCATATTCCTATGTTGCGGCCATCAGAGTCCTGCAGTTCGTATGACGACGAACCGTGTCGGGCGAGGACAGTACAAGGTATGAATTGACTTCCCAACTTAGCGCTGTAGAACTCCTGCGCATTTGAAAGTTTTAAGTTTTTCTTATAAACGGTTTGCCCAACCTCAAATGGTTTGGCAGGCTTTCGCGTTCTCAGATTGTATGTGTTCGTTGACTGAGCATGTGCCTTCATGAGATTTTTCCTCACTTGGGCAAATAACTTTGGGGTTTCTTCACGAATTCTGGCCAATCGGGCCTCGACGGTAGACTCGTCTTCATTTTCATACCTTTTGTGGTCAGCTCCATTGAGCACCACTTCCTCCCCTTTTGCGACTTTGAACGGGCTGTAACCGGTCGATGAATGAATTGTCGAATTTATGACTACTTCCACTTCAGGCAGCCGCGTGTCCCATTCGCGCTGGTTTTCTCTTGCGTATGAACGCAGTGAAGTATTAATCGCACGGTTTACCCGTTCGACGGGGTTTGCCTGCGTGTGATATTTGGAGGTGAACCAGTGGGTTATACTGTAACGGGCCAGCAGGGAATCGAACTCCTTAGAAGTGAAGGTAGTTGCGTTATCTGACAGGATAATTGATGGCACAGAATTTCTGAAGAACCAGTGCCGAGTGAGCTCTAAGCTCAGTGTCTTGGAGCTAAATTTTGAAAAGGGATGCAATTGCACCCACTTACTAAACAAGTCCATGGTCACTAGCACATACTGATTTCCCGCTTTGGAGCGCGGTAAAGGCCCAATGTAATCCAAAGCGATTATCTGCCATGACCTAGACGGCACTCTCATATCCCCCATTGGAGGTGTGGTGGCGGAGTTTGCGGGTTTGATTTCTTTACAGACCTTGCATTTTTGTACGTAGGTACGGATTTGGCTGACCATTTTCGGCCAATAATACTGTTGGCGTACCTTAGCTAAGGTCTTTTCTGTACCAATGTGCATGAAATCATCATGGCAAGCTTTAATGATCGCGTGGCGAGACTCGGGACACGGAATTACCTTCCAGTCATACCGGTGGTCTGCCAAATCGTTGTTAAAAACGAATTTCATCAGTTGGCCATTACTGACACGAAAGTCAGGATAGTCATCTGGCCTATTTTCGATAGAGACTTTCAACTCATGGTACCAAGAGGAAGGGGTTTTAGCAGACACGGCCATCATGCTACGCAAGAGCGCATCGGGGACTACATTGTCCTTCCCCCTCCGGTGCACCACCGTCATATCGTACATTTGAAGGGACAAGCTCCAGCGGCTAAGCCGCGAGGAGGTTTTCCACTTGGTGCGCATAATGTACGTTAAGGCTGACGAATCTGTGACTAGCACAAAATGGCTCCCTTCTACGTAACCGCGGAAGTGTTCAATGGACAGTAACGCCGCGAGTCCCTCCTTCTCTGTCGCGTGATAGGCCCGTTCCTGGGTGGTCAGTTTCTTAGAGAAATATTCAATCACCCTCTCTTGACCATCCAGCTTTTGGGTGAGCACACCGGCGATAGCATGATCGCTAGCGTCGGTATGGATAAGGAACTCCTGGTCAAAGTCAGGGCTTGTCAGTATTGGAGCCGTGATCAATTTTTCTTTGATCGCCTGGAATGCTTCTTCTGCTTCCGGCGTCCATCTCACAGTCTTCGTCTGCGATTTCAGAAGCTCCGTGAGAGGCGCAGTTATTCGGCTAAACTCGGGAATGATTCGCCGGTAGTAATTGGTCATTCCAATGAAGCGGCGCAATTTTGTGATGGTCGTTGGGCGACCGTATTCCACAATGGGCCTTATCTTCTCATGGTCAACTCGCAGACCTCGAGAAGAAAGTATGTACCCCAGGAATGGAATTTCTGCTAAACAGAAATGCGATTTTTCCAATTTAATGGAAAGATTGGCTTCTCGCAAGCGTCTCGCAACTTCCATGAGAAGCTGTACGTGCTCCTCGAACGTCTCTGATACTATGACGATGTCGTCCAAGTATACAAAGACGTTCGGTTCCAGTGCACCATGGCCCAACACTCGGTTCATCAAACGAGCCAGCGTAGCTGGACTGTTGATCAAACCGAATGGAAGGCGGGTGAACTGGAACATCCCCTTCCCTTGCACACTGAACGAACAGAATTTCCGCGATGCTTTGGCCAACGGTATTTGAAGAAACATCTCGGTGAGGTCTATGGTAGATAGATAGTTGGCCCGAGGCAGGCGGCCAAGTATTCGTCCAGGGTGCGGAAGGGAATAGGCATCACGTACAGTCCTCTCATTTAACTTGCGAGCGTCAAGACATAGTCGTATCGCCCCCGAAGCTTTCTTGATTGGTACGATATTAAGCGACCAATCAGAGTTCGATTCCTCGATGATTCTGAAATGAACTACCACTCGGTTTGTTGTTGTTCTGAATACGAATGCTCATGTTTATTGCGTTAGGAGTATTTATATGTGATGTTAACAATAGCTGATTGTTTATGTTCAAAAGGTTCTTGACTCATATTGTTGATCAACATTCTGAATAGTTCTGTATCAGTTGAGGTACTACTACTACCTTAGCTATCATCATCAGTAACAATCATTTTGGAATTAGCACTCGGCGGCATTCACTTACTTCATTCCCATCCAGCCTACACTGAACTAAATAGTTGTACTCAACAATATCTTTCCCCTTAATGGAATTTGTTCTTAGACTAATGGTTTAACTTCAAACTGTATTATTATTATTTCAACAATTCATATAATTTTCAAAATTATTAATCACTTGAACACTTTGGTATAAACGAAAGCTGAGTCTGTCTTTTTCTTCTTTGTTCTGCATGATCTTCGTAGAACTGGAACATCATCAGTAGAATGCTGCCTTGGCTGTTGAGATGGTGGCAACGAGCAGGGGTGTAACTCACGACTAGCTGGCAGCGGTTGCTCCGAAGTGATATCGAACCCGTAAAATTCATCATCGCTCTCATCTCGCTCTGTTCGACTTCTCTTTGAGCTTCTTTGTTGCCTCCTGCTCTGTTGATCTTCTTCCATTTCCTCTGGGTTTGTGTTCGTTTTTCGTTCCTCACTGTCTGGCTTCGGGACTTGGAGCGTCGCATTACGCCTTCGTCCAGCCGAATCATTCCGAATTCTCACCTGCCCCTTGTGGGCCGAGACGAGGGTTGACCCGATGGCGATCTTCTTCCTCAGTGTCGGAGTCATATTCTACTCGAAGCCGCTTGAAGTAATCATGTACATCGCCTGTACTTTGCTCGTCTTTCTCCGGTTGCACCTCCTTAACAAATTTAACCGAGTTCTTCTGGCTGTCTATGTACCTATAGCAGTTCTTCTGAATATGGCCACGTCTCTTGCAAAAATGACAAACAAAATTAGCATATCTGCCTCGGCTTGAGCTTCTATGATCTGACCTTGAACGACCTTCATAACGCCGATAATTATTTCGCGAATCCCGATTTCTAACATATGCTCTGTCTCTGGATCTACTCCGGGTACGATCGTCTCTATCTACTCTAGGTTGCCTAGCACCGAGCCTATACCTTACAGAGTTAACTTGATTTTCGCCAGATTCCGAATGGAAGTACTGTGTATTACTGTTCGCCATTTCGAATCCCTTAATAATTCTTTCAGCAGAACGAACGTCAAGCCCTTCTTCATTTAGCAATCGTTTTTGTAGTTCCCTGTTATAGACGCCAAACACCAACTGATCGCGAATGGCGGAATCTCTGAAAGCGCCAAATTCACACGATTCAGCCAGAAGTTTCACTGCTAAAATAAAATTTTCTCCACTTTCAGATGGGCTCTGGCGTCTACAACGGAACTTGTAGCGCAACATAATCTCGGAATCAATTTTATCGAAACGTTCTTTTAACTTTTTTGTAATATCGGTATACGATAAGGTTTTTAGATCAGTGGCTGGATACAACAACTTAAGCTCTTCGAAAACTACAAGACCCGCACAACTCAAAAAAATATCTTTCTTACGATCATCCGTAATGTTATTCGACGAAAAGAAATAGTCAATAAGCTCTACATAATTACTGAACTTTGTGCCTGGCACGTACGGATCTATTGTGCCAATCAACGCCATTATACACTCTAATCCGCTGTTCAAAATGTCCGCTGTTCTATCTCACCGGCCAAGCTGTCCCACTGCAACGATTCTTGATGAATTCCGGTCCAACTTCCGTCCTGGCTCTTTTACTGCACTCGATTGCACTCGCTTGGTAACCGTTTCCAAACACCGCCGGTGTGATACCGACTCCACACGCCAATCACCTCCAATCAACTCGCCACCCTATCGATCACCACCTTCTATGCACACGTCGGCGTCGCTGTACGACCGGCTGACCACACAAGAAACCTCAATAGCACTTTCTTTGCTTCACAAAATTCGCTCTCTTCGCCCGACAAGATCTTAGCTTGTGCGAATGCTAACAGTCGTCACCTTTCTTCAGTTTTTCACTAGTTTTCTTGCCGAAATTTCCACCAACTTGCCACAAAATTCTTCCACTAATTTTTTGTCGATTCCGCGCCCAACAACTTCGTCACCTTTCCAAACCACTTTCACCGACCGATCACCGAAACTGCCAACTATTGGGCTAACGCACGCCGTCGCACTAAACCGTGTTTCCTCGTCGTCAACTGAAATTAACTAACACTCGGTTTGTTGTTGTTCTGAATACGAATGCTCATGTTTATTGCGTTAGGAGTATTTATATGTGATGTTAACAATAGCTGATTGTTTATGTTCAAAAGGTTCTTGACTCATATTGTTGATCAACATTCTGAATAGTTCTGTATCAGTTGAGGTACTACTACTACCTTAGCTATCATCATCAGTAACAATCATTTTGGAATTAGCACTCGGCGGCATTCACTTACTTCATTCCCATCCAGCCTACACTGAACTAAATAGTTGTACTCAACAGATTCCACGTTCGAGCAATCTATCGATTTCGGCAAATAAACCTTGTTGGATTTTTGGGGCGATCGGGTAAGGGTAAAGTCTTATGGGTTTGTTCGTTTGACACTCTTCTTTGAGCACTATCTTGTGCTCGCAAAGATGGGTAGTTTCAAGAGTGTCAGCCTCTGCAATTTTGAACAACCTTTTGACGTGTTCTAGTCTATCACACTGAGCTGCTGTTAAAGCGGGCTGTGCAGTGTTCTGATCCGCTTCCGTTTCTCCATTCGCTGCTGAGATAGTAGCAACAGTGGGGTAAATTTTAAAAAGTCCCCAAAAATCCATCCCACAAATACAATCTTTTGTGAGCCTGGGGGCCACCAGAGTGGGCAAAACCCGTGTTTTTCCGTTAAAAGTGAACGGAATCAGAACCTCTCCTAACACTTCTAAAGGCGAGCCGTCCGCTGTCTGTAACTCTACAGAATAAGCCGGCTGTTTGAGGCGAACATTTCGAAGTTTTTCGAAGATTGTGAAGTTTATAAATGTTAAATTGCTACCACAATCGAGCAGAGCATTTACTGGCAAATCGTAGATTTTGATTTTTGCATGGGGACGATTATCGGTGCCAAGGTTCAAGGTGATTTTGTGAATTTGAGGAGGTTTCTCATCTTCTTCCATGCTATCTGATCTGCATTCGTAGAAACGATACAAATCAGGCCACCATGGTTCTGGTGAGAGCTCCACAGGCGCATCTGGAAGTCCCTGCGGCTTTAGGGCTTCCCCTTGAAGTTTTTTATGCAGTATGGGCAATTGTCTGATGTAAACCCCTTGAGGGCACACCTTCTACAAAATACCCTGCGAGGGACCGAACATTTCGCTAATTCGTGGTCATCCCCACAGTTGAAGCATTCGAACTCACTTGGCGGCCGATATTCTGATATCAGTTTCGCCAGGAAGCTCGGTTTGCCAACTGCTGGTTTTTGTTCGGTCGGGCGAACTTCGTTAGTTGTTCCTTTTCCCGAGAAATTTTTGTTCGGTGGATGCTTACTGTCCCCTTTGGGGTTGTTGAAACTCGGTTTGCTGGACTTATTCGGGGTTTGATTACCAGCAACGTCGTTTTGCCGATTCCGGTTAGTGAAGGTCCGAGTGGCTGTGACGTTTCCATTACTGGCGTTTATGGCACAGTTTTCTCGTTTGGCCGTACCAAATACTTTGGAAAAGGCCGAGAAATCTGTGGCATCAAGGTCCTTACCAATACCAATTAAATCTTGGAGCGTTGAAACCCGCCTACCAACCAACGCCTTCCGACCATCGTAGCGTAGATTGGTCTTCAGGACCTCCACTTTTTCAAGGTCCGACATGGGAGTGCTCATCGCTTGGAAGAGCTTACTCATTTGGAGATAGTATTGTTGAAAAGACTCCCCTTTCTGCTGGCGAGTTTGGTAAATTTTTGTTCGAAGAACTGAGTCTAGATCCGGATGCCAAAATTCTTTTCTCAGTTCCTCCGTAAAATGTGACCAATCTTGGAGTGAACGCTGGTTCCTTCTTGTAGAGTACCAGCCCAAGGCGGGTCCTTCAAGGAGATGAATGGCGGAGTCAAACAAATCGGCGTCACTGGCCCGCTCAGAAATGGCCAGCTGTCGGACGTGGGAAAGGAACTCATTCAGCTCCAATCCATGGTCGGTGCCAGCATATTTCTTCATTTTCCACTGTGACACTGGCATCATTTTACGAGGTGGTACGGCCGGTGGTAGGACCGACGAATTTACCGGTGGAGGAACTTGTGGCCTCGTTGGTTGTGCCACGGGCTGCCTTACTGGCTGTGATGGCTGTGCTACCGTGGCAAGCGGTATATACGGGGCCGGTACTTGGGAAGGTTGAGTAGTCTGATCATCTCCCTGGTTTGTACCATTACCCCCCATCCAAAAGGGACTGAATGTAAAAGCATCGATTTTCCGATAAAACGACTCATTTTCATTGGCCGGGTTGGGAATTTGTCGTGGATATGGAATGCTACCCAGATTTGTGGTAGTTGGTAAGACAACGGGGGCTGTTCCCACGACATTTGTAGGAGAACTGCCGCTGACCGGAAGAGAAAATGGGTCATTAACATTCGCCGTTGCTCTGGGTGTAGTCGACGAGCTGATGACATTGAAGTCAATCAGCGAAATGCTGCTCGCAGGCATTGGATTAGAAATTGCAGTGTGTGATGCTGCAGTAATCGCGACAGATGGGATGCAATTGGAAGAAGAAGTTTGGCCAACCCCCGGAGTTTGCAGTGCTTCCTCTGCTAAGAAGGGATTTGTTCTATTGAGGGATGTTCGGGGAGCGGGTGTTGGCGGTTTTCGTACCTCCTCCCTTAGCCCTGTCAACTGATTTGAAAGCGCCTGAATAAGGCTTCCAATATCGGTCATCGCCGCTCTGAAGTCATCTTTGGTTACAAAATTCGACACATCGGGTTGCTTCGGGATCGCCCCAGTGGGTCTCGAACCACTAATGCGTGGTGGATTTCCCCCAGCCGCTTCATCTAGAAGCTCTTCTGAGTCGGAGCTGGACTCTCCGCCGGTAGTGAAAAACCGATCTTCGGTCCAGAAATACTCAGAGAACAGCTCGAGTACTCTGTTGAATTCTGCGTTACTATGGGTTTTGACGTCCCCCACAGCGTGGTTCTTGATTACCGCTAACCGATGGCCGAGATGCAATAGTCGAGATTTACAAAAACGGACCCTATCCACAGGGTTAGACCTCAAAACGCGTTCCAGCTGTGCAGAAATGTTCTTGCACGCTTCCAAATCCATTTCTGGATCCAAATCATAATGGACAATGAATTCGTGCCCTTCTCTCTCCTCCTTCAAAATTTGTTTCAATCGACGCCGACGCTTGCAGTGCAGCGTGATTCATCGTCCGCTATCAGTACATTTCGGAGAAGCAATTCATAGTCGAGCTCCCCTGGCTCGAGGTGGTCAACGCGCAAACTACGGTAAAGTGATCCAAAATCCGGACCAGATACGGAGCGACGCGCCATTCTGAAGCAAAACGCGTAAAAAATAAATAAAGCGCTTGATTTCGCTTCAAGCAGCAAAAGAAACTTTACATAGGCTTTTCAAACACCGATAGAAACCCGAAACCGGTACGTTGTTTTCGATTTCTCCTAAACGATCCTTTCCTTTCCTTTCCTTGATTTGAGAGGCTTTAACCGTTAAAAACGGTCATTCGCCTCTTTTCGGGGTCCTTGTCATTTCGATCCGTCTCAGCATTTCCTACAGGGTTTACAGAGTTTTAATCATTTGTACGTTTACAGAGTTTGGTTTTTGTTTTCACAGAGTATTTTTCAGAGTTGTTTTTTTTTCTAACGTCCACATTTTTTTTTTTTGTTTTTTTTTTTTCTTTTCAGTTTCTTTTTTTCTTTTTTGCTTGTTTTCCTATTTTTTTTTTTTTTCCCTTCCCTTCCCTTGTTTAACAGAGTATCAGAGTATTTTCAGAGTATGTTTTTTTTTTTTTTTTTTTTTTTTTTCCCGAAGCTTTGTGTCACTCACTATGAAGATCAATAACCAATCGGCCTCACTATGTGGCTCAATTTGCCCACCGCGAATCAAGGAACAGTGCCACTAATTTTTCATAGAAAATGCGACCAGTGTCTAAAGCAAAGTTTCAACTAACTGGAAAACTCCCCCAAACATGCAGAAGGAAAAAATATCCCAAGGAATTTTTCCCCTCCTGAGAACCTTTTTATTTAACGTTGGGCGCCAGGTATAAGACCCTTATTTTTGGCCCCGGTACCTCTCGGCTCGGTTTCAGAGGGAAACCGGCCTAAAACCCCAGGCTGCTGGTCTAAGCCAGCGGCAGCCTCCGGGGTGTGCACTCACGGCCTCTTTTGGGACCGGGTCTCAGGGCAAACGGATGGAGGGGGAGCTTTCGGAGGCGGGAACCTAACTTTTAACACGGTACTTACGGTCAAACAGTTTATTGATTCCTCTGGGCGGGTTCCAGGATCTGGACGTGGCGGCGTGGGCGATGGACAATGGCGGTGGCGGAGGAAAGGCCGGGGGTTTCTGACCCACGGGTTGCGACGGCTTCGTCCCGAAGAAACAGACCCGGGAGGGCCAGGTGCGACGTGGTGCGACGAGGTGCGACGACGGCTTCGTCCCGACGAAACAGACCCGGAAGGGCCGGGCGCTTTTCAGCTGGTTGCGTGGATGGTGGACAACGGTAGGCGACAACGGCGGTGATTGGCGAGGATGGCGCCGGGGAAAGGCCGTAGTTTCTGACTCACGTGGTGTGCCGACTTCGTCTCAAGGAAACGGACCCGGGAGGGCCGGGCGCTAGACAACTGGCTTGAGAGGGCCACAACAGACCGGCAGATGGCTTGGTAAGACACGTGGAAGCACTTCCGGGTAGGTCAGTATCGGGGACCGACAAATGCGGAGATTTCTGACCCGCGCGATGAGGGTTACTTCGACCCGAAGAACCCGGCTCTTGATGGCCGGACGTTTGGTTACTCGCGCCGGTCCGCTTCTACAGGGCCACAACGATCCCTGAGAATGGTAACTGGCGAACCGGCTGCTTGAGGGGGCACGTGGTATCCGTTCTTGGGCGGCCAGGCGCTGGCGACTGACAATCGCTACCCGGTGTCGCCCAATAACCAGCACGATTCAGGGCACTTGCTGATCGGGCTGTCGAGACTCCTAGTTTGGGGAATCTTGCTGATGGTCCACTTCCATTCGCGATAGTGATCGGAGCAAAATCTCCCAGCGACACAATCGTAAAACAACGGGTCAATTTACTTGATCTTTCGTGCTTCGTAGCTGAATATCAACTAACTCCCCCTTTCATTTCGCACGTTCGGGGATCTCCTCTCGCCGATCTCGTATCTCCATCGTACCTCCATTTCCGCCCACACTCAATAGGAGTTCAGTGGAGGCTGCCACCCACCATACTTTGGCACCCATTTTTGCCATTCAGGCGCGATGCGCTTCACTGTCAACCCAGGCGTATAGATCTGATTTGACCGTTAAATATTTACGCTAACTGTATAAATATTTCCCTATTTTCCCGCACTCAAATATGGGTTTCTTCAACAATAATGTTACCCGCCGGTAACATGCTATACACCGACAATGGGCCACAATACTCGGCTAATGAGTTTGCTATATTCTGCCAAAAGTGGTCTTTCGATCATGTTACGTCCAGCCCGCACTTTCCTAGAAGTAACGGGCTTGCAGAAAGGTTTGTGCAAACTGCGAAAACTCTGCTTAAGCGGTGTGCGGAGGATGGTTCGGACGTTCAGTTGGCCCTACTGTTGATGCGGAATACGCCCAGAGATGAGGAATTACAGTCACCGAGTCAAAGATTAATGAACCGTACTCTACGTTCTACCATTCCAGCATCGGACGCGGTACTGAAGCCACGGATAATCAGCGGAGTAGCAGAAAACTTGGAGCTGAAAAAACTACAACAGAAAAACTACGCCGATAGAAGTACAGTCAAGCCACTGGAGTACCGAGAAGGACAAGCAGTCATGTTGAGGAATGTGAAGTCAGGCTTATGGACAGGAGGAAGAATAACGGAGAAACTGGAACAACCGAGATCGTATACTGTTCAGCTAGGAAATGGAAAAGTAATTAGAAGAAACGTTCGTGACATCCGAGCCAAAAAGACGCCGAGTGAACCATTTAACGAGAGCAGATACGAGTTACCTACCGAGTACTATCATCAGGATCAACGCGTAGCAGAGCCTGAGGACAACGAGGGTCCAGAGAGACTGGAAGAGGATCAGCAGTTGATTGACCAAGCCAGTACGCCCGCGACCCCCACAATTAGAACAAGGAGCGGACGAGTGGTTCGTCCGATTCGGGATAATGAATTTGAGTACTACTAAATTGCTTAAAAGGGGGGATGTGACAAAGATGTGTTCTATTTGTTTAACGTGTATTACACAACACCTGTTTAGACAACATACCTTTACTCTACACTATCCACAATGTAACCACACATACACACAGATACACAACCCAAAGAGAGAACCGAATAAACCATTCTGTACCGAGACTCCGTCGTCTTTACAAGTCGAATATCACAGTCAGGCGGTTTCTGAGTGGGAGACGGATATCGCCATCATAGCGGACCCATACCGAGTACCCGCTGGCAACGGCAACTGGGTCGCGGATGGGTCCGGTAAAATGGCGGCGATATGGACGACGGGAAATACCCCGTCCAGGAGTTGGTGTCTACTACCTATGAGGGCTTCGTGGTCGCCAAAGTAAACGGGGTCTTCCTCTGTTACACGCCTCCGCGGTGGCCGATCGAGCAGTTCACGCAAATGCTGAACCGCTTAACGACCGTGCTAACAGGGCGAAGCCGGTGGTAATAGCGGGAGACTTTAATGCCTGGGCCGTGGAATGGGGAAGCCGTTTCACGAACCATCGGGGTCAGATCCTGCTAGAAACACTGGCCACCCAGTAAACACACGATCGCATGTGATGTTACATTGGATGCAAAAGTGGAGGTGATATACGCACACTTTACACGGGGGTAAATGAAAGCGTGTACGCATATGGCCTCCACTTTAGCATCCTATGCAACATCGTATACGACTTTGTGTTGATTAGGCATCTTAGATGTCGACTTGACTAATGTCGGTAAAAAGAGTACCTATAGTCGAAACGGAGCGGAGTAAATTATTGACGTGACTTTTTGTAGTCCTAGCTTAACAAGTAATTCGAACTGGAGAGTAGATGATGGCTACACTCACAGCGACCACCTGGCGGTTCGCTCCAATATCGACTACAACAACAGCAGACAGCGGATAGAAGAAGAGGCGGCTAGGCCAAGACCAAGCTCTCGCAGGTGGAAGACATCACACTTCGACGAAGGGGTAATAAGGGAGGCGCTCCGCCGTGAGCGAAACTTACTCTGTTGAGACGGCGACGAGCTGGTAGCGGTGCTCTCATGTACGTGTGATGCGACCATGCCTAGGCGAGTCCACCCTATAACTGGGAGGCCACCGGCTTACTGGTGGACCGACGCGATTGCGATCCTACGCCGCGCCTGCCTACGGGCTAGGCGGTGGATGCAGCGAGCACGATCTGAGAAAGCGAAACGAACGGCGGGTGGTGTTCGTCGCTGCAAAAACCGCGCTTAAGACCGAGATAAGAGCAAGCAAAAGGGTCTCTGTCAGAGTGCCAATGCGAACCCGTGGGGTAACGCCTACATGTTCGTTATGGTCAAGACGAGAGGTGTCATGGCTCCTACAGAGCAATCTCCAGAGATGTTTGAGGGGATCATCGAGGAACTTTTTCCGCGTCATGATCCTAGTCCTTGGCCTCCTTTCGTAGGACAGCCGGGGACTGGGTCTGGCGATGAGGAGAGGGTCACCAATGTGGAACTTGCGGGGATAGCAAAGTCCCTTAGCGTAGGTAAGACCCCAGGTTCGGATGGAGTTCCGAACCTGGCCTTAAAAGTAGCTATTACAGAGGCTCCCGAGATGTTCAGGTCTGCTTTGCAGAAATGCCTGGACGAGGGAGTTTTCCAGAAGCTTGGAAGAGGCAGAGCCTGCTACTATTGCCAAAGTCGGGGAAACCACCCGGAGACCCGTCGGCATATATACCAATATGCTTGATTGACACGGCGGGGAAGGTGCTCGAAAAGATCATCCTCAATAGAATGTTGAGGTTCACCGAGGGCGAAAATGGTCTTTCGAGTAATCAGTACGGCTTCCGGAAGGGGAGCTCGACCGTGGACGCTATCTTGTCGGTTACAAAAACCGCCGAGA
Source organism: Aedes albopictus (assembly GCF_035046485.1). NCBI lineage: Eukaryota > Metazoa > Arthropoda > Insecta > Diptera > Culicidae > Aedes > Aedes albopictus. The sequence goes on along the minus strand of NC_085136.1, from coordinate 131,505,002 downwards.
AAGCACTCGAGCCTAAGAGGAGGGGTATTCGTTTCTGTGCGGTAGTGACTCTGGATGTAAGGAATGCGTTCAATAGCCCCAGCTGGTCTGCTATTGTCGATGCGCTTGGCGTCTGGGGGTACTGGGGTACCTGTACAGGATTCTCGAAAGTCCATTTCAGAATCGAGTACTAGTCTACGAAACGGAGGTGGGTCGGAAGTGCTTTCACATAACCTCAGGAGTCCCGCAAGATTCCATCCTGGGTCCTGTATTATGTAATGTCATGTACGATGAGGTGTTGAGGTTAGAGTACCCAGTGGGAGTGGAGATCGTCGGATTTGCCGACGACATTACGCTTGAAGTCTACGGTGAAACGATCGAGGAGGTGAAGTTGACTACCAACCACTCGATCAAGGTTGTGGAGGCGTGGGTGAGGGTCAGAAAACTGGAGCTGGCTCACCACGAGACTGAGGTGACGGTTGTTAACAACCGGAAGTCGGAGCAGCAGACGGAGATCAGTGTAGGAGAGTGCACTATCCTGTCAAAGCGCTCCGTCAAATACTTGGGCGTGATGATCGATGATAAGCTTACCTTCGGTAGCCACGTCGATTATGCCTGTAAAAGAGCCTCCACAGCTATTCCGGCACTGTCCCGGATGATGTCCAATAGCTCAGCGGTGTACGCCAGTAAGCGCAAGCTTCTGGCTAGTGTTGCTTCGTCCATGCTAAGGTATGGCGGCCCGGCGTGGGGCACCGCGCTAAGTACTGAATCTGGATGCTACCAACGGAAGCTGGAAAGTACTTACAGGCTGATGTGCCAGAGCGTTGCGAGCGCGTACCGTACCGTGTCACACGACGCTCTCTGCGTCATTACTGGTGAGGTGCCTATCAGCATTCTTATCGGTGAGGACATGGAGTGCCTCGAAATGCGCGGCACAAGAGGCATACGCAGGACTGCCAGGATGGCCTCTATGGTCAAATGGCAGCGCGCGTGGGACAGTTCCTCCAAAGGAAGGTTGACCCATAGGTTGATACCGAGGGTAGATAGTTGGATTAATAGGCACCATGGGGAAGTTACATTCCACCTGACACAGGTCCTTACAGGTCATGGCTGCTTCCGACAGCCATGCTATCTATACCGTTTCGGGCAGCGGATTCTCCCGAATGCCCAGTGTGCAATAGTTTAGAGGAAACGGCGGCGGAACACGTTTTGTTCGTGTGCCAGCGTTTTCGCACAATGCGTGACCGCATGCTTGCCACATGCTGGGAGGACACAACTCCGGACAATTTGGTCTAGAGGATGTGTAGGGATGAGTTTGGCTGGAACGCCATATCGTCTGGGAGCTACAGAGGAGGTGACGCGTGGACTCGGAGAATGGCTAGTCCAGATGCAATACAAGAGGAGGTCCAGAGGTTCGGAATCGGCTTCGTAGGTCATACCGGTGCTCTGCGGTCGAGATCGACCCTTGCAGCGATTAAGTGGACACGGAGAGGAAGTCCCGGTAGCGGTGCTGTCGCGGCGTCGGTCTACTGGGTTGGATCCGAGGCCGTGGTTGGAAAGGGGTCCCCGGAAAGGGTCGGGGCAGGTGGAGACCCTGCTGTCAGCAACCTTCTCGTGCAGCTGATAGAGCCTGAAGGGTAGTGATACCCTTGCCTTCAGTAGGTCAGATCGGGTTGCACGTGGGCATTGATGTTTGCTTCCGAGGACACTCCACCTGACTCAGGTCTTTTAGGCCATGGTTGCTTCCGACAGTATCTACATCGTTTCGGTCATGCGATTTCTCCAGAATGTCTGGTTCATGCTGGTTTAGAGTAAACGGCGGAACACGCTTTGTTCATGTGCCCGCGATTTCACACAATGCGTGACCGCATACTGGGAGGACACACCTCTGGACAATCTTGTCCAGAGGATGTGTAGGGATGTGTTTGGCTGGAATGCCGTTTCAATGGCCATCACCCACAACGTCTTGGAGCTACAGAGGAGGTGGCGCATGGACTCGGAGAATGGCTAGTTCAGACGCTATACAAGAGGTGGTCTAAGGGTTTGAAGCCGACTACGTGGGTCATACTGGTGCCCTGCGTTCGAATTCGACCCTTCTATCGAACAAGTAGTCACGCGAGAACATCGTGATAGCCTAACTGTCGTAGAGTCGGTCTACTGGGTTAAATCCGAGCCGGTGGATAAAAAGAGGTTTTTGGCGCAAAGTCCAGGGCAGACTGAGGCCCCTGTCAACATGGTCCTTCTGTGTGCTAGCCGATAGAGTCTAAGCCTCTAGGAGGCCAAATTTCGGTGCACGCGGTATCAGTTCTTGATACTTGTAGAGCATTTGGAAGCAAGCATGGTGTAGAACCTGTCTGCATTCTGAGGACAAAAAGAGTGATATGGCCACCCGGGAAGCTGACAATTCGCAACAGTTCAATTGTTGAGACTAGTCCCTTCATCGTGCAACAATTAACAGTTAACTCTATTGTAGATTTTACGTCGAAATGCACTATTGACTTCGCAATACATATCTATGAACTTTACGGAACATCTAGCTCCCATAACTCTAAAGCTATCTATAGCGCACGTCTCATCCAAGTGCTACAAGGCCTTGTATGGCATTATAGAACTAGGCGTAAGAATACGGCAATTTCCAGCCGATCCTAGGACACGAGTAACCATAACCATTCTACTACAACAGCTTCTAGAAGAAGCAATTTATCCGATGGATCATGAGAGTGAAACTTGCAAGGACTCGAGCAGTGCTGGAAGCTTCTCCAGGGGAGTTTACTCGCCATTGCGCCGTCACGGTGCTCCCCAGACCGTTGTTATAAAAAAAATTCTCCATCCAATCGGTGCCCAGCATTCGTTTCCTATGACTATCCTGCATGTCTGGGCAAAATTTGGAAAAAATCTTAGGGCCCATTTTCGAGTTACGCCCTTTTAAAGGGCGTTATGCTCAATATTCAAAGAAAAAATCGAAATATTTAGTACTCAATCATTTTTAAATGATTTTGATGAAATATTTTCATGAAAAATTGTATTGCATTGAGTAATAGATTTGTTTAGCAAAGTTTTTGTTGAAATAATTGATGAAAATATGACGTTTTTGTGAGTTGATATAAATAAAAGTGTATTTATATGAAAATATTTGTAACTTCTCAGGTTGAAGTACGCTAAACAGAACGTGAATGTATATAAACAAAAAATAAATAAAGTAAATGAAGGAATAGCTCATAAAAAGATAAACCTAGCATAACATGTGAAAAAGACCAAAGTGCCTTTTGTAAACAAACATGTTTCGATCGCTGTAGGGCCCAACTGTATCCACCCATGAATATCCGCACCCTTAACTGATAGCCCCAAGGTTGCTCAATCTGATAAAAGTGTTGGTGTGCGTGGGTGTATAGAGATGAGGGCTACAGCGTTTGAAACATGTTTGTTTGCAAAAAAAAACTTAGGCCCTTTTCATATGTTATGCTAACGATATTATGTGTGTTTGAATAAATGGAAAAGAGTTTGAATTGTTTTAAGCCCTTTACATAATTCTTTTATTTGCACAAGAAAAAAAACAATCAATTCTGTATGAAATCATAAACTCCAATATGTGATGATTTAGAAATTTTGAATGGCAATTACATTTAACCAGATATGTATTGTATTTGAAAACGTAATATTTTGAATGAGAATGTAATGTATTATAAATAATAATACCCACTCTGAAATCCGCTTTACGGTGATAAAGACCACAAAAATGTATTCAAATTTACTATTGGAAATGCTAGTACACATAGTCTATATTCCGCTTGTTTTCTGTGTTGGTATTTATGCAAAACTAATGATTTACAGTTACTCAGAAAATAATTTCAATACGTTGCTGGCATGTACAATTTCTACAATGTTACAGCCAAAAGAATGTACCGTCTTTTAATAATGTAGACTTGGAGGGAAAGGGGGAGGGCTTTATCAATGTTTTATAAACCTAAAAATTTCGTAAATATTGCGTGGACTATAGGAGGGGGGGGGAGGTAGTGTTTTTGACATGGCCACCGATTGATTACGTTTTTTTGTTATCATTCGTGCGTACTCCTTACCAAAAAAATAATAAATATAAGAAACTAAACAGCGTTTCAAATCCCTTGTTTTGAGTACAATGAAAAAGGGAGCATTAAGAGAACTGATACCTTCGTAGATTATGGACAGCGCCTAAGTTGCAATGAGCCGCGCAAATATATAGATACTTCTTTTGAATAATGGGTTATAAACAGACTTGCTTCGGCATTAGCGTTTTTATATAGTTATTTATGTAACAAGTTGCAAAAAGTTGATTTTTTCAGCACGAGTCATACATTTATCCAACGAGGCTTGCCGAGTTGTATAAATACGAAGAGTGCTGAAATAATCGAGTTTTGCAACGAGTTCCATACAAAATTTTATGCAATGATTTTTTCATTATACAACTCATTTGAGTTGCATAATGTTCATAATGCAACCCAAATGAGTTGCATTATGAACATTAAGCAACTATTTTTCATTATGCAACTCATTTCAATTGCATAATGAACCAGTTCGGAAAAATTGGCCATTATGATACAAAAATGAGTCCTATAAAATGGATGTTATGATACTGAATTGCATAAAAGTCTTTTCATTTGCATCAGATATCCACATAGTTTCTTTACAGAAAAGGACAACACGCTGCCAGGAGGCGTTTGTGGTGTGACAATCATGTTTTCCAATAAAAAATTTAAACACATTTGTGTGGTCATTATCATCGTAAAGCGGCTTCCAGTGTGTGTATTATTATTTATAATACACTACTACATTCTTATTTAAAATATTACGTTTTCAAATACAATACATATCTGGTTAAATGTAATTGCCATTCAAAATTTATAAATCAACACATTATTGGTGTTCATGATTTCATACAGAATTGATTCGTTTTTATTCTTGTGCAAATAAAAGAATTATGTAAAAGCCTAAAACAATTCAAACCCTTCTTCCATTGATTCAAGCACACATAATATCATTTCTAGCATAACATGTGAAAAGGACCTAAGTGCTTTTTGCAAACAAACATGTTTCGATCGCTATAGGATCCATCTCAATACACCCACGCACACCAACACTCTTTTCAGATAGAGCAATCTTCGGGCTATCAGTTAATGATGCGGATATTCGTGGGTGGATACAGTTGGGTCCTACAGCGATCGATACATGTTTGTTTATAAAAGTACTTAGGCCTTTTTCACATGTTATGCAAGGTTAATCTTTTTATGAGCTATTCCTTCATTTACTTTATTTATTTTTTTGTTTATATACATTCACGTTTTTTCTTAACGTATTTCAACCTGAGAAGTTACAAATATTTTCATATAAGGGGCTGTCCATAAACCACGTGGTCATTTTTTTTTGAACTTCTCAACCCCCCCCCCCCCTGCGTGGTCATTAGTCCATACAAATTTTTTTATTCGTCCATACAAAATGGTCATTGGCCGAACCACCCCCCCCCCCCCTCATGACCACGTGGTTTATGGACAGCCCCAATAAATACACTTTTATTTAATGTCAACTCACGAAAACGTCATATTTTCTTCATTATTTCAACAAAAACTATGCTAAACAAATCTAATTCTCAATGCAATACAATTTTTATGAAAATTTTGCATCAAAATCATTTAAAAATTGTAGAGTACTAAATTTTTCGATTTTTTCTTTGAATAGTGGGCTTTACGCCCTTTAAAAGGGTGTAACTCAAAAATGGGCCCTACGATTTTTTTCAAATTTTGCCCAGACATGCAGGGTAGTCATAGAAAACGAATGGTGGGCACCGATTGGATGGAGATTGTTTTTTTTATAATAACGGTCTGGGGAGCACCGTGGCCGTCCATGTTTGCAGATAATATGGCATCGTACATCATAAACTCACATTTATTTTATTAAACTTTTGTGCAAACCACATCTACGCACAACCGTGCTTTCTAAACAAGTGAAAATTTCGGTTATCCCATCACGGTCGGTGACGAAATTCAAAAACTGATGCACAATGGGTACACTACACATGGTAGACACCGAGGATGAATGCTACATTTTCGGGATGGCACCTCGTTGCTGCTGCTGTTGCATCACCGAACGTGCTTTGCTGCGGGTGGTAAGCAAAAGGAGCTACACAGGGAAACCCGGAAAAACGAAACTGTCATCGTCCGTGTCCAAGTGCCGGTGTGCAGGTGAGTGACAGTCAGTGTTGCTGCCCGTCTGTCCTTACGGGGGGATTCGACCTCACTCCTCACGAGATGTTTGTAAGGCGGTGGTGGGTCTAGATTTTGGCCCAAAGGTTCTACTGGCTTTTCGACGCTTGTGTGCACTTGCCAAACCAATGACATTGAGGTTGACAGAGAGAGTATTTCGGATGCCCAGGATTTGTGTGCTGCTTTTCATGATTCAGTCTCGGTTGCAGAGGTGGGGTTTCAAGCAGTGGCGCTAGCTGGGCTGTGATTTTGCGAGGCGACGACGAGTGTTAAATGTTTATTTTGTTGACACGTGATTGCCAGGGTGTGCGCCAGCTACGTACAGTCCGGCCGGGGTGACATGCGTTTCGGACGAGGTGTTGATTTTTTGGCAGGCAAGCTCATGTGAGAGGTTTTGCGCCTTGAGTGGCACCACTCCGTCAGCGATTTCGTTCCGAAGAAGAATTGTTTGAGTGAATAGTTAGCGAATTTCCAAATGTACGATTATAGGTATGCGTGTGCGTAACACCCTTTTTGGACGTGTGAAGGATTTAATTTCCATTGTCAACAACTGTCTCGCTGATTGATATACACAGCATGAAGTCGTGATATTTGTAGATATGACCCCAAACAAAACTACAGAATACAAAGAACGGAAATAAGGAAAATATAACTTTGTCTGACTGTTGATCATGATTCGTTCATGATAGCTTCGATAGGACTGACATTGAGGCATATGAACAGTGATAGATCAAAACTTAACATCCTTTTTTTTTTATCATTGTCTTTCATTTCCACTCGTTTGATTGTCTTTTCAAGTTTATGAATAAACAGTTCTCTAGCAATAAAAAACTAAGTAGGACTAAAGGTCGAAAAGACAAGTGGTCAAAAGCAAAGCAAAGATAACCGTACACATCGTAGTTGCACCTCCGTGATTGACCAGAACAATAGAAGTTGCATAGAGATCCAATGAATGGTGCTTGGGATTAGCTACACACTCTCATTGTGCACAGTTAGAGAGTTCAATATTTTAAAGTCAATAACGACGCCGGCCACGTCCTTACAGTCATCGGGAAAAGGGGAAGAAATGTTAGTTCGATAACTGTTGTTACTAGAAGCCATGGAATCCACAGCATTCCCACAGTTGTCTCGGGAAGGAGTATTTGTTAGTAGAGTAGGGTAAGGTGTGGATTTTGCAGCCACCTTTGGTAGGTGATATGATCCACTAGTTATATGAAAGTACACGACACGGTTTTCATCCCGATTATGATTTATTTGGTCGCGATAGTAAGAGTAATGCACATACGTGAACGATCGTTCTATATTAAACGCGTCATCGCATTGATCGTTTACACAACCTTGTTTGTTAGGGTTAAACCCCCTCCCCCCAGAGCCAAAGTTTTTGGAACAAATTTTCAGTAGGGTAAAAAATATAATTTGGACATGTATATAATTTGGACATGCACGGCGATGTATGCCTTGTTCCGGAGAGCTAATAAAAGTAGATACTTTTCAATATTGATTATTGGATCAAATAGACCCTATTCTGATGACTTACGTTGGAAATGCGCTTAACAATTAAGAAATTACTTCAAAATTATCGAAAATCTAAATTATTTCTCTAAAACTCCTCAAATGCACAGGTATGCAAGACGACATACACTTCACAGTCACATACAATATTCACCTCAAAATTGTTGAATTAATAATTGTAAGAAATTTCAAAGCGTTTTTGCAATGAAAAATGTTCAATAAAGAAGTATTAGGCAGCCAATCTCTTAACATTCATCTAGAACGCTTAAAATAGGAGGTGTCGAAAATACATTGCATGGTTTCTACTGTTAATATATTTTGGTCATCTGACGAACTACATGGGGATGCTGTGCGATTTCATACTTGGAGGCGTATTCTGTGGGTCTGGCGATATTTCCTCGATTTTAACAAAAACTGTTATAGTTATTAAAATAGATGCCTGTTAAGCGGAGAAATTTGATTATTTATAAGAAAATATTTGTTATTTTATGCTACTTCCATGATTTAGCAGTATTCATGGCTAAACATTGAGATAATTGCCCTGTCCAAATTATATATACCTGAGGGTGTCCAAAACATATATTCGGTGTCCAAAATGCAATTCTAACAGGCGATCGGAAATTGTGATTTTCTCAGATTAAAATGCTTTCGTTAAGGTTTTCGTCACCAGGAACGCAAAGTACAATCATATTAAAGCGTATTGGTAACTTTGCAAAATAATCAATTGCTTTCTAAGGAAGCTAGGGGACGATTTTTTATCCTCAGCCTGTCCAAAATACATGAATTACCCTATAAAGCGCTTTGCGACGAAAAAAATTTTCGGCTGCGCCGCTATTTTCAAACTACGAATACAACTGTTCATTACTGTTTATAAAATGTAAGTGTCAAATCAAAATCAAATCATTGACCGTTGAAAACCCCTCCCAGAGACAATTTCTGGCTACGCCACTGATACATTTAATGCGGAGTGAATCAGTTTCGACCGCAGTTTCTTCCAGCACGACTTTTACTGATAATTCGCTTTTGTATTTAAGGACTCACTTTGTTGTCATTCGTCAATAAGGATCCAAAGAAAGACAGTTTCTTCCAATATATCGAAGGTTCTATGATGACATTACTGCCTAGAAAAAGTCTTTTGTGTTCGGAACACCATTCCGATTTTTGCCGCATCGCGTTTTTGGGGGGTGTACAGCTCTTTCATCATTCAAAATGTTCTGGCGATAATATTCATGTCGTCCGCAAAGCACACAAATTGACCGGATTTCGTGGAAATCGTAGCCTAGCTGTTGAGCTTCGCTCGTCGCATTACACCTTCCAGAACGATACATGAGAGTCCGAAACCTCTTCTAGTCCCCGGAGAGATCCAAATGAACTGGATAGTCCACCTGAAATTCTCATACAGTTTTGCACACCGTCCATCGTAACTTTGTTCAGTCTTGTCAGCTTCACAGGATAGCTGACAGGAGATGATCCGGAATAGCACTTTGTAGGCAACATTCACTACGTTGATCGCTCTGAAGTTCTCACATTGCAAATGGTCGCCATTTTAGTGAATGAGTTAGATTACCTCTTCCGTTTACTTCTCCTGCAGCTGTTCGCTTCACCAGATCCTGACTATCAACCGGTGAAGACAGGTGGCCTACTTTTCCGAGCCCATCTTGATGAGTTTAGCTGCGATACCATCCTTACCATCTGCTTTGTAGACAGGCCCGGATTAAGGATTGTGGGGACCCGGGGCCCGAGCGGTTGCGAAGGCCCCTCGGAGGTACAAATGCGATGAGCAATACAGTTTTAATTTGTTTTTGCGCAGTACTTGATTTAAAAATGGTTTTTGTGGGGCCCCTAAAATGTGGGGGCCCGGGGCCCTGGACCTACCAACCACCCCCCCCCCCCCCTACATCCGGCCCTGTTTTTAGGTTTTGAGCTGATAAATGGCACCTTTAACTGCCCTTAGCGTGAGAGCTGTGTCATTTCCGTCCTCTGCTGCACTAACGCAATCGTTTCCTCTGTTGCTGTGGTCTCCCGTGCCCGTGCCTACGTACTCCACGCCATTCGGGTGCTCATCGAAGTGCTGCTCCCAACTTTGGATCACCCCACGTCCGTCCTTCAAAAGGCTCCCGAATTCCGACCATACTTTCCTCACCGGTCAGACTAAGGCCTTACTGTCCTCTGCTGTGCGTAGTAGTTGTCTCCAGTCCACACGGGCGGCCCATGGCTGTCGTTCTTTAGTTCCGCACTCTTCGAAGGATCCTAGCTCGCTGCGCACCACGACTTCTTGTACCGGTCGGATGACTCTCGAGAACCATTTTAGTCGGGTTCCTGTCCAACATCCTGATGACGTGGCACCGTAGCCTCCCAATTTTCACGGTGTGGACAACGGTTGGTACTCTCAGCAGCTGATGCAGCTCGTGGATCATTCGCCTTCTCCAAGTCCCGTCTTCCATCTGCACTCCGCCGTAGATGGTACGCAACACCCTCCGTTCGAAAACTCCAAGAGCGCGTTGGTCCTCTGCACGTAGGGTCCATGTTCCGTGCCCATAGAGGACTACCGGTCTAATCAGCGTTTTGTAGATAGTTAACTTCGTGTGACGGCGAACTTTTTTCGATCGTAGAGTTCTGTGGAGTCCAAAGTACCACAATGCGTTCCTGAATTTCTCTGCTGGTGTCGTTGTCAGCGGTCACCAGTGAGCCCAAGTACACGAATTTCTCAACCGCCTCGATTTCATCACTGTCGATATAAAGTCGGGGTGACGGGCGCGGTGATTCCTCCCTGGAGCCCTTTGCCATCATGTACTTTGTCTTCGACACTTTAATGACTAATCCGATTCTCCTGGCTTCACTCATCAGTCGGATGTACGTTTCCGCCATCGTCTCAAACTTGCGAGCAATAACATCAATATCATCAGCGAAACCAAGCAACTGAACGGACTTCGTGAAAATCGTCCCACTCGTGTTTATTCCCGCTCTCCTTACTACACCCTCCAAAGCAATGCTGAACACCAAGCACGAAAGACCATCACCTTGCCGTAGCCCTCTGCGAGATTCGAAGGGACTCGAGAATGTCCTTGATACTCGAACTACGCACAACACTCGATCCATAGTCGCCTTGAGAAATCGTATCAATTTGTCCGGGAATCCGTATTCGTACATAATCTGCCATAGCTGTTCGCGGTCGATTGTATCATACGCCGATTTGAAACCGATAAACAAGTGATGCGTGAGCACGTTGTATTCGCGGCATTTCTGCAACACCTGGCGGATGGCGAACATCTGATCTGTTGTAGCGCATTCACTCATGAATCCAACCTGATGTTGTCCCACGAACTCTCTTGCAATCGGTGATAGACGGCGGCATAAAATTTGAGAGAGTATCTCGTACACTGACATATGTTGCCCTTTACTGGCATTTACCAGATTTGCTGGTAGGTCATAAACATACAGAAAAACTTGTAGTTAGAAGGCGTATTCGCTAGACCGGTGCTTTAACCAACTAAGCCACAGAACAGGTAATAATTCTGCGGAATGGAAAGCCAAACTGAACCCGAGCCCCCACCATGAACATTCCCTTTTTCAAGAACCATCTCTCTTTCGGCTTAGATGTCAATCCACAACACACCCTCGTTTGTGCCCAATAACTACAAGTGAGAGCGTGGATTGACATCTTAGCCGAAAGAGATGGTTCTTGAAATTTTGAAATAGAATAGTTGTACCCAGGTAACCAATAAGCAGTTGAAATTGCATTTATTTAGCACTATATGCGCCTTTACTGCTGGTTATTAAATGCTTATATGTCGTATATGCGCCATAAGTGCTGAATTAATGCAGCTTTTGGCCCAATATACGGCTGATTAAATGCTTATCTTTCCTGTCCCCAAAAAATCGAACATAAACAAAAATATTTTCCCCTGCGCATTTCAGTCGCTTAATATTCTTCCCTTTCTATTTTTACTCACACTCTCCTGTGCGACTTTGGGGCTGTTGTTTATTTTTGCAGTTGTTTTTTTTTTTGCTGTTCCCGCTGAAATTGGGATTCGATCCCACAATCCTCTGGCAAGTGATGATGCTGAGCCGCGCTACAGGATGAGCTATAAACGATCAGTTGATTTTTTGATCTATTAAAGGCTTGAGTACCACACCGGCAGTTATATTGCTGTGCCCGGACAATGGCTCGGACAAGTGCTGATAATTAAACCATCCACATAATACACGATGGCATAATTGGTTTCTTATTCCATGCGATTTATTTGGAAAATATTTGTTCTTTCATCGATTTACTTTGTTGCTACCAGTAAATGATAGGACATCTGAATGGTAATGGATCTTATAGTCGTGGTACATGAATTGAAAAGTTGAAATGTGTAACAGTTTTAGCATCGCTCATCTTTCTTAGCAGTTTTATGGCAATAAAGTAGCAGTTAGGATGCTTGTTAACCAAAAAATATCATGCATTTGAAATGCTACACAATAGCTGTCAGATTTTAAGCAGCATTTGAATTGCTAATTCAGAGCAATTCAGCAGTCGAACTGCTATGATACAGCAGCAAACAGATATAATGCAGTTTTATAGCTGAAATACAGCTTATTAAAATGCTTATTGGTTACCTGGGTAAATTTACATCGTCCACAATTTAAAACATTTTTATCTGAAAACTTATCTGTACTTGTTCTGTAGACATTTAACCTTCCGTAACTCGCGCGGTTGACTACCTGCGTCAGCACCACGCTAATGCTGAGTACAAAAAGCGAGATTTTTTCATCGTGTTGTACAAAATACAACAGCGCGATCGTTCGAGGGTTAATGATTTATTTGACCAAATTAATGTAATCAAAGGCACCTCAATCATCTGCTCCAAACAATAATGGCCTTTCGCCTGCGTTGACCTCTTTAAGTGATCCAAATCACGTTCGGCACTTAATGGTTTCCACATGTCACCCGAAATTCTTGTAATCTTCCCCAACCCCCTGCTTATTACCTTCACCCTCTCCATTCCACATATGGGTTGTCTTCTTGTTTTAACCTTCAACGAGGTAGCCTGCCCTGACAATTTACACCCTCTCCACCCAGCAAGATGCGAGTGTGCGAGAGAGTGACACTTCTTCAGGTTCTTACAGGACATCCGCAACAGTAGCGGGAAAATTTCATTACTTTCGTAGACGCGTTGCTACACTGCGACTGCACTATCAAATCAACGCCAGCCACTGACTGTCATCGTCATCATTATCAGCCGTTATTGAAGCACGACCCGACTAGGAAGAGAAGACAAAGTTTTGACAAAATATATGACTAAGCTAAGATCACTTTCTCTAAACACCTTTTGAATCACTGACTATAACAACATTTTTGAAATGCATTCAAAATCAATACTATATGTACAATACCCAGCTTCATATATTCTAAAAATCTTACATGCAGTGCAGTAAAAATTAACGTTCGGTATAAACATTTTCTATAGGGCTGTCCATTAATAACGTAAAGGATTACGGTGGGGGTGGGGTTTAAGAAACCTCGTGTCATACAAAAATATTTGAGCTCACATACAAAAAAAAACTTACAAGGTAGGGATGGGTTGCTAAAAAATCGAGAAAGTTCCCTTACGTAATGAATGGACATTGCTTAACAGGCCCTCTGGCTACGTCCTTACAATCGCTAAGAAGGATAACAATGTTGGTTCATCATCTACTTCAGAGAATACAAGGTTCCTCCTCTCTCTCCTCTTCTTGGCGTAACGTCCTCACTGGGACAAAGCCTGCTTCTCAGCTTAGTGTTCAATGAGCACTTCCACAGTTTTTAACTGAGAGCTTCCTCTGCCAATGACCATTTTGCATGTGTATATCGTGTGGCAGGCACGAAGATACTCTATGCCCAAGGAAGTCAAGGAAATTTCCTTTACGAAAAGATCCTGGACCGACCGGGAATCGAACCCGTCACCCTCAGCATGGTCATGCTGAATACCCGTGCGTTTACCGCCTCGGCTATATGGGCCCATTAATACAAGGTTCATTCTATCTTTATAAACGCCACATAAAGAGGAGGTTTTGTTACTGTGACATAACTTTGTAACGTCTCCCTGATCGGGAAAAACTCCCCTGTGCGCGAACATGTGGGAACGTGATTGATTTCGTTCTTATGTCTTGTCAATTCAGGCGTCTCTCCTTCGTCGGTGACATTCCCGTGGTTCCTCTCCATGTGGTGGGGATGGGTATTTCTTGGACATTTTTTCTTCCTGTCCACTTTTCCCTTGAAAGGGCCATTTCGTCACGTTCTGTCGCCGTCATCGTCGTCGTCGTCCGAAGGTGTCACTCGGAGTGCCGTTATCGCATTGATCTTCATTTAGTCTTCTTCGTCTTTAATTATTAACAGCCCTGTCGTAGCCAGTGACGATGCGAGGGGGATTTGGACATGACGTGCGTGGCTGCCTGTCCATCAGGTAATGATGGCAAGAGATGGGGAAATCCTTGGAAGGAAGCGAAGAAATACAATTTCTCGTAAATTGTCTCATAAACACATAATTATGGACGACACTCTGCTCTGTTCTGCGGCCTGTTAAATTGAAGGAGAAGGGAGAATTCGTCTGCATTATCTTGAGGGTTTGGGTTTTACCATGGTGGCAGATGGAAGTCATTAATATTTGATCAATCATGGTTTTTTTTTCTGGACGTTCTGAGTTTGTTGGAGTTATTGGATTGACAATGGAAATTGCGTCAATTTTGAAAAATTGTGATTCGTCTTTTACGAAGAACCTATGAATAATTATGCTCACACAATTTAATCGAACAGAGACAGACACAGTTGCGGTATTAATAGAGCAATCTTCAAAATAACAACTGCAAACTCACGAAGACCACACTGAACGGCGGCTTGCGGTGAAAATTACTATTCTGCCACTAAATTTGTGCAGACTGAGTTTCGTTTCAATTCAACAGAATTCTGTTTTCAATTTTACCATGGACTCGACTTTCAATTAAAAAAAAATCTGTTGGCAACCGGATTCGAACCAAGAACATTGGTATCCGGAGTGGCCATATCATATGATACCGACTTGGAAAATGTCGCGGAATTTCATGAAAAAAAATGTCATGACATTTTTCTATTTACATCACTTCCGATGTAAACTTCTGTTCGTACGCATCACAAGTCCATAACACTAATTATGGATAATCAATGATGTATTAACAGTTCCGACTAAGTGCAATGAAATTAGCAAATAACGAAATGATATTTTCATGACATTTCCCATCCCTGCTTCTGTCTATCTTTTCTAGTTCATGCTTCCAAATACATGAGGGTATCATGTTGCACGGTATATTTTTGTTGAAAACAAGCAGTGCCCATATGTTTTACTGATTCAAGTTTGGTTATCGCACCTTCGGTTTTAAGATAAAATGTCGATTGAAAAATCAACAACAATACAAAAAAAACTTCTAATTAAAAGAGATGTTGGAGATAATCATCGAGGCTTTCTTTCAGCGTCATGATCCGAGTCATTGGCCTCCTTTCGTACTACCGCTGGGGACTGATAAAGAGAAGGTCATCGATAAGAAACTTGCTGGGATTGCAAAATCCTTCAATATAGGTAATGTCCCAGACCCGGGCGGAATTCAAAACCTGGCCATTAAAGTAGCTATTGCTGAGGCTCATGGGATGTTCAGATCTGCTATGCAGAATACCTTGATGCAATACGAAGGGGTCTTCCAATAGTTTAGGCAGCAAGGACGATCAGAAGGCCGGCTCCAGAGGCACGTTATCCTCCATTTAGGATATTTGTGCCAGGGACGATATTTCAGGGGCTTGTTGTATTTATCTTCTGCAAGTCAGCTGTGAAGCAGGCAGCCGATTAAAAATACGACTACTAACCCCAATTCAATGTGTCAGACGACCCGTGCCAACACACGCCAACTGGAAGATGCTGCAGTGAAAAGGCCTTCCGTCGAGGAGCTAGGTGGAAGCGAAGAAGATCAATAGAGCGCAATCAAGAACGCTTTCATCGCCACCGGCAAGAATAGTCTGTGTGAGCTAACCCCCCGGAGAAAGTAGTGGAGCATAGATGATACCTGGAGCGGAGCTAAATAGCGGAGTGAAGGAACGCCAAAGCCGCGATAAAGCGAGCGAAAACACTAGGAGCCAAAGCCGTAGCCCGCCAGAGCGTTGGAAGTAAAAGGAAGTAAAACGTTCATGTAGACGGGACAAAAAAGCATGGGCGGACTCCCTAGCCGACGAAGGCGAGAAAGCCGCAAACACAGGCGACATCCGGCTCCTCTACGATGTCTCACGTTGCCTTAATGAGACCAAGATGAATGCTACGATGCCCGTGAAAGACACGTCTGGACAATTACTGACCGACCCGGCTGACCAGCTGAAACGCTGGTTCGAGCACTTTGGAAACCTTTTTCAAGTGTCGGTCACGCCATCAACAATTCAGCATGATCCGCCAAGGGTTCGACGCATTACCCGTGTCAACACCGAAGCTCCATCAGTGCAGAAGATAGAAACAGCAATCCGTAGCATGAAATCGAACGGAATCCCAGGGGTCGATCGCATATCAGCTGAGATGCTCAAAGCTGACCCCGTAGTATCCGCACAACTACTGCATCAATTATTCTGCAACATATGGGAAACCGCGACATTTCCGGCCGACTGGATGCAAGGCGTCTTAGTAAAGGGACCCAAAAAGGGTGACCTGACCGTATGCGATAATTGGCGGGGCATCATGTTGCTGTGTATCGTTCTCAAAGTCCTTTGCAAAGTGATCCTTAACCAGATACAGGAGAAAATTGACGCAACTCTCCGACGGCAGCAAGCAAGATTCCATGCCGGATGATCATGTGTGCACCATATTGTCACGCTCCGTATCATTCTGGAGCAAATCAATGAATTCCAAGAGTCTGGTGTACATTGATTACGAAAAAGCTTTCGACTGTTTCAATCTCCAAAAATTGTAGGAAACCCTCAGCTGCAAGGGTGTCCATGAGAAAATCATCGACCTTATTGAAGCACAGTACAGGACATTTTTTGTGCAGAGTACTGCACAATGGTGTTTTGTCCGATCCACTCCGGGTCGTTGCTGGAGTGAGGCAAGGATGTATACCATCACCACTACTGTTCCTTATCGTAATCGACGAGATCCTGCTAGGTGCAACTGATCGTGAACCAAATCGTGAGTCGCTGTAGCAGTTGGAGCACCATAATGACTTCGAATAAGCTGATGACGTTACTCTCCTAGCTCAACGGCGCTCTGATATGCAGAGCAAGCTCGATGATCTTACCAATCGTTCCTCGGCGGCAGGTGTTACCATCAACGTCAACAATACCAAACCGTTGGATCTAAACAGGGTCAACCCTTCCAGCTTAACGGTAGCTGGGCAAGCACAGTGGAGAATGTTGAAAGCTTCCAATATATTGGTGGCCAAATGGCGGCCAAGATCGACATAGGTGCACGGATCAAGAAGGCGAGGGCTGCTTTTGCGAGTTTATGAAATGTACGGAAAAACAATCAGATTAGTCGACGCATCATAATCCGAATTTTCAACTCGAATGTGAAATCTGTGCTGCTATACGCCAGCGAAACCTGGTGTAGTATTGTTGTTTATCTGCGGATTTCATAAAGAGGTCCTTCAAAAATACTCTAGAAATGCCCACTGGGCTTTCAGCAGAAGTTTCTTCTGTGATTTCTGCGGGGAATATTGAAAAGATATCTTCACCGATTCCTCTTGAAATTTCACCATTTTTTTTGGGTTTTCTCCAAAAACTCCTCATGTCGTTCCTTCAGAGATTTTTCCATGGATACGTCTTGAAATTTATCCATGAATACCATTGAGATTACATCTAGACATTCTTTGTGGGAGTCCTCGAATTATGTTTGATGGCATTCATTTAGCAACCACTGCTGTCACTTTTTTTCAAAATTGCTTTGGGGATTCTTCCAAGAATGTCTCCAGGGATTTCTCTAGGAATTACTCTTCGTATTTCGAAAAAAATATGTAAACAGTTTTTATATTCTATTAGAAAATTTATCTTGGTATATGCATCATAATATATGCATATATTAGGTTATGTCGTCATGTTGCAAGTAATCGCGTCTGACGGTAGCTTAACTTGAATTTTTGGAAATGTACATGGAAATGTAGCTGAAACACTCATACAGATTTCCTCTATAAAATTCATCGTCCTGGAAAATCCATAGCAGACCTTCTGCCCTCTTCATTCGACTATAAAATGCCACCGTCAGCACTCGGAAAAAGACTCACCCAAAACTAACCCCGAGGATAAATACAAATTAAACATAAGAAATAAATCTTTATGAATGTTGTTTCTCTGGGTTTTCCCCCACCCGCATGCACCGGAACCACCCATCCGCACCAGAAGCCCACATTCGCCTGCCTCCTTATTATTAGGTTCATGTTCCTTTGTCCGCATCCATTCCGACGATAATCACGCCGCCCGAAGACGATGATGTGTGTCTGCAATGCACATGCCAAAGCCCACACGAACCGGAATGTAGGATTCCTTCTGCCGCCGCCACCACCACTACCTCCCCCAAGTGTTAGATTCTTATCGTGCTTCTCTCCTTCCGGCCACTGCTGCCAGAGGATCCGCTTGGTGTGTCTCTGGCACAATCCAAGGAGCGAGCATTCATTAACCCGAAAACCAAGCCGTGTTCTTGCCGGGGTTGCCTCCAGGAGGGAGCCACATGTACAGATAATAACGGGCGTAGGAACCGACCCATTTCACTACCAAACCAACAACGCAACGTTGATTCTCGTTCCTGGTAGTTCCCGGTAGTTGGCAAAGTGGGAGAAATTTAAATTCAAGTGCTCTTATGGCAAATGGCAACTCACAACTATCGGGAGTGCCCTGGCCTGGCCCGGCCTGGCGATGATGACGACAACGACGATGGCAAAAACTAGGAAGACAGGAAGTAAATATTATAATTTATTGCTCATTATATTTGTACTAGGTGCACTTCTAATGCATGTTTAGTGTGTGCTTAGTCGGGTTTGTTTGGGTTATGGGAAGCCATCAGTCGGAGAGATAGCAATTGCTGGAGAAGGTTCAGTGGAATTGCCAACCATTATGGGGTGAAGTGGTAGACTACCAAAAGCTGCAAAAGCATAGTGGAGCTACTTCTGAATCATGACGTGTGGGCTGAAGCAATTTGAATGAGTTTTATCCCTGCAACAGAAACGAAAAACATTATGTTAACCATTATGTCTAGTGTTTGATTGTTGGTACTACTCAGCATCAGATGAATGACTCATATGGCACGTTCTCCTAAAAATAGGATATTTGTAATTTCATCTTGTACCAGCCGAAACTTCACCAAAAGCCCTTGTTACTTATGGGAGGATCAATAGCTGCTCCGCACACTACTGGGATTTGGTTACCCGAGCAAGAACGAATAACTGACACATAACTGCAGCATACCAAAGTCAGGTATCATACCAAGACAAGGTATTGGTCGGTTATCTCGGTATTGAAAATAGCTTGTTTTAGTATTGTGTAGGTATTAAGTCATCGTCAAAAAAATACCTCGTCGAGTTATTGGTTTGGTATTGAGGACTGCTTAAGGTATTATGCAATTATGGAAAAATCACCATTTGTATGGAAAAATCGTCGGTTATTATTAAGGTATTGCAATACCTGATGTCATTATTCACGTGGTATTCGTAGAATACACATCAGTTATTATTTTAGGTATTTTACCTCTTATGCAGGGCTCCTTAATCCCTCATTCAGGTTGTAGGTATTAGGCTTTCCATACCTGAGTTTGGTATCCTGCAGCTATTTTCTCCTGCTCGGGTAATGTCTGCAGTGGCCAGTGTCGCTTCCTCCATGCTAAGGTATACCGACGCGACGGCTAGCGTGGTAAGCCGGAAAGTACTTATAGTCCTGTCCCACGGGCCTGTGTGTTGCAAGTGCGAACCGTACCGTGTCACACGATGTGGTCTGTGTTATCACTGGTATGGTGCCATTCGTTTCCTAATTAAGTAAGACAGAGAATACTTTGAAATGCACGGCACTTGGGCATACGCAGGACCGCCTGGTTTGTCTCTATGGTCAAATGTCAGCGTGCGTTGGACAGTTCAACCAAAGAAAGGTGGACCCACAGGTTGATTCCGAGGATAGATAGAAGGGTTGTTATAACACCTTCTACACCGTTTCGGCTAGCAACTCCAAACCGGTCGCGAAACGAGCTCGGGGCAAAGAACTGAAACATCGAGGTGAGGCTGTTAAGAGCGGTGACCAACCGGTCCAAGGGAAGGAGAACCCTTGGATTACGGTTGGTAAGAAGAAGCGAAGGGAGAAAGAGAAGGTTTTGAGTGAAACCAAAGCGAAGCCGGCGCGTAAGCGCACGAAAGGCGAAGTACTGGCCCTCAAAACAGAGGGTTACAGCTACGCAAATGTGCTGCGGGCTATGCGGAGTGAGAATCGTTTCTCGGAACCAGGCGCGGATGTTAAAAGCATCCGGCGCACGAGGACACGAGAGATGATGCTAGTGCTCAAGAAGGATGCCATCAACAAGTGCTCCTCTTATACGGCACTAGCATAAGAAGTGTTAGGTAAAAAGGTACAGGTGAGGGCTCTGACGCCGGAGGCGACTCTCTAGTGCAAGAACTTGGATGAGATCACCACCGCGGAGGAGCTCTCTGTTGTCCTTAAAACAGCAGTGTAATGTGGACGCGCCAAGCGCATCGATCCACATCAGGCGGGGCCCAGCAGGTACGCAGATCGCAACGATCAAGCTTCCAGTCGGGGAAGCGAAGAAAGGAGCTGCTAAGGGCATGGTAGAAGTCGGCTGGTCGGAGTGTCTGCTTAGCATCTATGAGCCGCCGGAAGTGTGCTTCAGGTGCTTCGGGCGAGGCCACAAGTCGCATACAAAGGCTCCGATAGGAGCAAACTCTGCAGAAGATGCGGAGTAGAAGGCCACTTCGCCAGAGAGTGCAAATCGACACCAAAGTGTCTGATTTGCACGGCGAACATGGGCCACGTGACGGGTGGGCTTAAGTGCCCAAGCATAAGTGGACAGAACGGCCAAAAATGACGCAAGTCACACAGTTGAACATGAATCACTGTTAAGCCACGCAGCAGCTGTTGTGGCAATCCGCCTCGGAGTCGAGTACAGACATCGCACTTCTTTCGGACCCATACCGCATCCCCCCCAATAACGGGAACTGGATTGCGGATAAGGCCAAGAAAGCGGCGATCTGTACGACCGGTCGGTACCCGGTCCAGGAGATAATCTCCACGACGTGCGAGGGCTTTGCGATTGCGAAGATCGACGAGGTCTACTACTGCAGTTGCTATGCTCCACCCAGGTGGCCAATAGGTCAGTTCTCGTCCATGCTAGACTCGATGGCAAGCGCATTGTTATGGACTTTAATGCAGGGACGGTCGAGTGGGGCAGTCGCTCTACGAACGAGAGAGGCTGGTCTCTACTCGAAGCTATGGCGGGATTGAACGTTGAGATCGCGAATGTCGGCAGTGCAAGCACATATAGCAGGAACGGTGCGGAGTCCATCATTGATGTGACCTTCTGGAGCCCAAGGCTTAGCCCTAGCTCAGACTGGAGAGTTGATAACGGGTACACGCATAGTATTCACCTGGCGATTCGATACAGTATCGAACATGGCGGTAGACGGCAGCAGTCGAGGATAACCGACACTCACCGAGGATGGCTAACCTCTAGTTTCGATAAGCCGGCATTTGCGGAGCGACTGCTCATGGAGCAGAACACCGACTACCTGTCTAGCGACGGTCGAGTTGGTACCCTGAGACGAGCGTGAGATGCGGCAATGCCAAGACGATCCATACCCAGGAATGGACGAAGACCGGTATACTGGTGGTGTCAAGAAATCGCGGAGCTCCGCGCATCTTGCCACAGGGCAAAGAGAAGGATGCAAAGAGCCTGAACCGATTGGTTGAGAGCGGAGCGAGAAGTGGCATACAGGGCGGCAAAGTTGGCACTGAACAAAGAGATCAAGGCGCGTAAGCGGGCGTTCTTCAATGATCTCTGTCAGACGGCCAACACAACCCCCTGGGGAGATGCATACCGGGTAGTCATGTGCAAAACAAAAGGCACATCTGCACCACCGGAACGCTCTCCCGCGATGCTGCAGTGGATTATGGAAACGTTGTTCCCGCACCACGAGGTAAGACCATGGGCACCCACACTGCAAGACCATCCCGGTCCGAGAGAGGTTCCCCCACACAGTTGAAAATAATGAGATTTACACGTCATGTAAACTTCATTTTACTCATGTAAACTTAATGTTATGATGGTTTACATGATATATCATGTAAATTTGTGTTATATGTCACGTAAACTCTCAGAGTCATGCTGAATTACTTGACATATAATGGAAGTTTACATGATATTTCATGAACTTTACATGATATGTCATGTAAACTTCTATGATATCCCATGCTCCAATTATGTGCATCATATGTCACAGAATTTTACACTCTTTTTTCGATCTGTGCAGTGATGAATGATGAGTTAGCCGCAATTGCGAAATCACTTAACCCTCCTTTTTCATTACACAGATCGAAAAAAGAGTGTAAAATTCTATGACATATGATGCACATAATTGGAGCGTGGGATATCACAGAAGTTTACATGACATATCATGTAAAATTCATGAAATATCATGTAAACTTCCATTATATGTCATGTAATTCAGCATGACTCTGAATTTTTACATGACATATAACGTAAATTTACATGATATATCATGTAAACCATCACAACACTAAGTTTACATTACCAAAATTAAGTTTACATGACGTGTAAATGTCATTATTTTTATCTGTGTAGGGTTATTTTTGATCCAAACCGTACACTGTGTCAGCGAGCTGCTGCCAACGTGATGCAAAATGAAGGTTAAGCTGAACAAGGCTCTGGGCCCGAATGGCATTCCGACGGTTGGTATCAAAGCAGCCATCGAAACTAGCCCTGACATGGTCAGATTGGCTATGCAGAGATGCCTGGATAGAGACGAATTTCCAGATAGGTGGAAAAGGCAAAAATTGGTTCTATTGCCCAAGCACGGGAAGCCACCAGGCAATCCGTCGGCTTTTTGACCAACTTTTAGACACGGCCGGGAAACTCCTAGAGCAGATCATTCTGTCTAGGTTATTGGTCTATACCGAGAGGACGGACAACGTGGGGCTATCAGACAGCCAGTTTGGGTTTCGCAAAGGTAGATCGACAGTGGATGCCATAAGGTAGGTGACTGGATTGGCCGAAATTGCGCTGCAGAAAAAGAGAAGAGGCATACGGTACTGCGCGATCGTAACGCTAGACGTCAGAAACGCCTTCAATAGTGTAAGCTGGGCCGCCATAGAGAGCGCCATAACTCGCTTGGGTGTCCCGGCTGGCCTAAGGCGTATTCTGGGTAGCTACTTCCAGAACAGGGTGCTGATTTACGACACTGAGGAAGGCCAAAAACAGTACAATGCAATGTCACCGCGGGGATACCGCAAGGATCTATCATGGGCCCGGTACTGTGGAACGCGGCATACGACGGCGTATTGAGGCTAGCACTACCACCGGGAGTAAAGTTGGTTGGCTTTGCTGACGACATTACCCTCGTGGTATACGGTGAGTCGGTCGAAGAGGTGGAATTGACGGCAGCGCATGCGATTGACATAGTGGAGGGCTGGATGAGGTCGAGGTAACTGACACTCGCACACCACTAAACGGAGGTGGTGGTGATGAACAACCGCAAGTCTGCACAACAGGCAGTGGTCACCACGGGCGGGTGCTCGATCGAGTCTTGTCGCTCACTGAAGCTTCTTGTAGTCATGGTCGACGACAAGTTGAGCTTCAGTAGTCATGTCGAGTATGCTTGTAAGAGGGCGAGCGTAGTGGTAACGGCATTATCTAGGATGATGTCGAACAGTTCGGCAGTTGTCTCGAGTAAGCGGAAGCTACTCGCGTCAGTAGCGGTGTCCATGCTACGGTATGGCGCCACCGCATGGTCGAACGCGCTCAAAGTGAAGAGGAATGTTGCCCGACTAGAGAGTACACATAGGTTAATGTGCCTTAGTGTTGCCAGTGCATACCGGACCGTCTCGAAAGACGCGGTATGCTTGCTAGCGGGCATGATGCCGATAGCACTGGTGTTGGCCGAGGATGTTGAGTGCTACGATAAAAGAGGTACTAGAGGTGCGCAACGGAACGCCAGAACTTCGTCCATGGTGAAATGGAAGAGAGTGTGGGACTCTTCAACCAAGGGTAGGTGGACACACAGGCTCATACCGAGCGTGTCCCGGTGGACGTTTAGGCCCTTTCACCTGACACAAGGATGAAAGAATGCCAGTGTAAGCCCTGAAACAATTCATGTAGAAACTTCTAAAGCATGGAAGATTTTCTAGGAGAATTTTTTTTGAAATTCCTGAAAGTTCAATTGGAGAAATTCCAGAAGGAAATTCTGGAGGAATTCCAGAAGAAATTCATGGAAAACTCTCTGGACGGAATTTCTGGAAGAATGTCTAGAAGAATGCTTGAAAAATCTTTGAATTGCATGAAATATTCAGTAGGTTCGGGAATCGAATTGTCCGTCATAGGATGGGTGATTCAAGGCATTAACTAAAGTTCAACCAGGAATCTACCGAGGGAATTACAAAAAAGTCGCCATAAATGTCGATGGAAAACCTTTAAGAATTTCATACGTAAACTGTCATGAATATCTTTCAAGAGATATGCCGAGAATATGTAAGAGACATTGTACAAATGTACAATAACTGTTTAAAGAGTATCACTTTTTTGCCATCAGGCGCCGTCCACAAATTACGTAACGCTCTAGAAGGAGGGGGTACGGCTGAGTGTTAAGGGACGTCTAGCTTTACTCATTAGCTTAGTTCCTCATTTGTTTTGCGAATGACTTTCTTCTGGCCTTGCGAGTGCCATCGGGTAGTTCCTCCCCCGACGTCTTTACGAGTTGGACCATGCACGAGCTCACTATTTTCACGTTTGAACGGTATTAGCAAATATCGAATTTGACCGAGTTTTCAGAAAATGAATTCTTTTCCATGGTCACCTATATAGCACGGTTCCTCTCAAAAGCCAAACGAGTAAATACGTGCGTTGGTCTATAAGTTTTCATGAAAAAAAAAACAGGGAATTATTACTATTGAAGTATTTTCTCAACACCTGCCTTTGACTACGAAATGCATAGCCTTCCATTTCTTTTCACGGTGTGTCTGGTAGAACAAAATTAATTTAAAAAAATCGGTATCGCTAAAACACCCACCAAATGAAAGCTGAAGGTCCCCTCTTTCATTTGAGACTTAAAAGAGAAAGTTCTATCGGCGGGTCTAGAACAATTTTTTTTTTCAAATATTATTATCTTTGAGGCTTGTGTTTTTTTTTTTCTTTTTTCAACCTTGAGTGTAGCCAAATGGGCTTGTATGAGGTCGCCCATTAGTAACGTGTCCTTTTAAAAGAGTAAACGGGTCAAATCAAAAATTAAAAAATGTCCTTACAAAATATTGCTTAGACATAAAGTGCAAAAAAATATTTAAGGCAGTTGAATAGAATTTCAGCAGTATCTACAAATAAACTTCACCTTTTATATATGTGAAAGTAGTTATTGCGGCTGCAATTTTCTTATTTTTTATTGACAGTGTCTTATGATTTAACAGTTTAACGATCAAAGTAGGCCGAGTAATGTCAACAAAAATAGGACATACATCAAAGTAGCTCGCATAACGGGGCACAACATTTGGAAGGTAATCCATTTCGGAAAACTGAAAGTTTTTTGATGATGCAATTTAAATCGTTTAAAAGCATGAATAAAACGATCTAGAACTCCACACCAATTTTATCAATGAGATGGTCTGTCTTATATCCTTGTATGCCGTGGCTCGGATAGAATTATCACGCACCTTTATGGTACCCAAGACTTAAACATTTTTAGTTAATTTAGACTATTGCAGTTAGGTATAGCTCCTTACTTTTAAAGAAACAACTACGACAAGAACCCCCTAAGTGACGAAGAAAACCAAAGCAAAGAGTACGTTTTGTGTTTGAAAAAGTGTTTTTCCGCCACAATTATCATCGAAAGCAGTTAATATTCACTGTTTTAGATTTGTTTAGTAAAATTGTCTAATAACGGGTAATTAGACATAAAAAATGTTAGTAACAGTATATCTTTGTGAACAGGTAGCCTTATTCAAATGACAAAAACAGAATAATTAATGCTACATGTCTAACGGTTGCACAATATATATGTAGTAAGAACAATGTGCTAATCTGTCGGTTATCAATAGTTTGATCCTTTGCTATTTTTTTTTTATCTGTATTAACGAGATTTCTAGCCCTTCGCTAGTTCATCTCGGGACCCACGCTTCACTTCCCTTCCGAAGGAAGAGCTCACATTTTGCGAGTTTGTCGGGAGTGGGACTCGATCCCAGGTCCTCGGCGTGGTAGTCAAGTGTTCTAACCATCACACCAGGTCCGCTCCACATCTTCTGCTAGCATCATGGCATTATAGATGAGTTAGCAAATTTTCATTCAATTCTACAGCTTTTTTGACATAAACACATGTTTTACATTAAAATACATATGTCTGAGCACATACATATTAATCAGAACGGATTGAAAATGTCTTAACATGTTCTTGTTTCTACTTGCAGGTTGTTGATATTATGAAAACTTTTTTCTGAAAGATATCAGAGATAGCAGTACCCCACAAAAAAAGATCGGACTTGCTCATTTAAATTTATCTCATTCAATGGCGGCGAATATCACTATCAAATTTTCGTGATTTGTGCCAACGTAAGAACAGTAACGACATTCACAATACGCGCGACGTGATACGAAACATAACACTTATAGTTCTTTCAATCGTCAAGTTATTAAAATTTACCTTTCGTCGACCGGTTTTGGGCGCGATGTCGCCCATCAACAGGACAGGGACGTCCGACCCATATCCGACAATATACCCATTAGATTTACTCTCTATGAGCTTACATATTATTTGAAACCTTCTACATGGAGTTGCGGCCCTTGTTTGTGAAATATGTAGTTCTGCAAGAACTACAACTTCTCATAAAGGGAAAACGTGGCAGATCTAGCGCTACTACCGATGACGCAGAAAGAAATTGCTCGTTGTAGTTGTGTTCTAGATGCTACAGGAAGATGATCAAAGGCAAGCAGCTTGTTTCCACTAAAGCTGAAGTACATTGAAACTTGTTGAACATCATTCAGACTTCTCATAAAGTTGCTGAGGTTGCTGAATATTTGCGGGCAAAACCCAGAGATCAGGCTGATCAGATGAAGCTCTCAAATATTCATAAACTACCATCCAGATGGAAACAGGCGTCAACGAGTGACCAGAACAGTAAACCGATTTTGACGCGCATTGAAGTTGAGAAGCTGTTTGAGGAGAATATATGACGAAGTCACACCCCGAAATTTCAAGAGCACAAATCTGAAAAACCAAATGACGGTATATGCTGTAAAGGTGGTCAATTGGTGACCTGCTGGTGCCAGTCAAATACGAGACCCTAAAGACGTATACGCATCTGTCGTAGGATGCAAACACATTATTGGAATCTACATTGGAATTCAAAGGAACAGCATACAACTCGATTTTATACTCACTGTTCTAGCATTTTCACCACACTGTCCATAAACACAAAACTGTCATCTGCTGGATTTCCCATTCACATGGGACTATTGTGCTTTTATGTGAAGAATAATAAACATAATATAAAAAATATATCGTCGGAAAATCCTGCTTGCAATGGAAAAACAGTGTTTTGTCATAAATGTGTTCTTCGAAAAAAATGAAAAAAATATCATACTTTTCAAAAAAAAAATGTTCTAGACCCGCCGATAGAACTTTCTCCTTTAAGTCTCAAATGAAAGGGGGGACCCTTAGCTTTCGTTTGGTGGGTGTCTTAGCGATACCGATTTTTTTAAATTAATGTTGTCCACCAGACACACCGTGCTTTTAACATAAGTGTGGCCTTCTCTAATGGGCATATCAAAACAAATTACATCCCATTCAATGTCACCGTCAATTAACTCAAAACGATATTGACCATCATGCAGATAAGAGCAATTATCCGAAGGGCGATTTCCGTACCTACCTCCCAATCTTACCAGCAGCCGCCCGTGAGTACACCCGTCGTCCGTCAATGTTTATTTATCGCATCAATCCGGCTGATTAATTCCGACTGGTTCCCCCACTCTCCCCGTTCGAGGTCCGGTTTTACATCGTCGCTGTTGTCCTGCTGTCCAACTGGTGCGGACGACCGGAATCACATTTCTCATCGGTGGCGCACGCGAAATGGCAAGCCAGGGCCTGGTAAGGTTTCGTGGAACCGGGAGCCGGGTAATTTGACTAATGATAATCAATTTGTTATTCCGGACTGCCTGGGGGACGCTTCGAACTGATCCTCTTACTGACTGAACAACAAATGCTAGGTTATAGGGAAGCAACAGCCTATCTGATTCTGATGGTCAGTTTGGAATGCACATTTTGAGCAGAACATAGTGGGAAATCTGTTGCATGCAGTTACTAGAACACATGGGGTGGGTAGCGGATTTATCGCCATGTACGTATAAACCTACCTTTTAAAACCCTTTGGTGTTTCGTGTTGAATCCGAGTCAACCACAGCACAAAGAGGGTGTGAATGCAAATCCTTTCCGGTTGCGAGGGTGCAAATGCAAATGCGTTTCGGTCAAGCCACATAGTGCAATCAACCAGTGAAGATTTCGTTGGTCCAAGTTAAACTGACTGGGTGGCAACGGTCAGCCACAGTCAATTATGGATGTTCTTTTAATTAGGCGTGACTGGTAATAGCCTATTAGGTATGGACAACAAAGGGGAGCATGATGGAGTGAATGCTTATTTTTTATCTAATTGACAACTGTTTTGTTAGGGGTGAATGTTCTTATGCTGATGTGAATCATACGAAGCATAATCAAATGTGCAATCTTTGTGCAATAAAACCACTGCAGTTTCGTTAACTGGAATCCTTATCTGGTTTCTTCATCGTTAACCGTTATGTGTCCGACAAACTCTTTGTTTTTTCTACACCGTGCTTTTCAAATGTGCGCTGGGTACCCGGGTACCCTGTCGGCCACATAAGGGTTAACCCTTTCTGTGCATTGGAGCCATTTTTGACTCCAACCTTACACTACATCAGTGAGTTGTTCCCAACGTGATGTACTAGGCAGGTTAAATAAGCTTGCCGGTTGGAATTGTATCACTAACATGAAGGTCAGAAAACTTTTTCTCCGAAACAACGTACGAATTGGACGGTTTTAAAATTTGGGAGAGTACACAGCGCAACATTTTTTTTGTCTCAAGAGCAAACTTATGTGTCTCTGACAGATTTTGGGCCGCTGAATCCGAATCCGGGCTTAGATTTGCTCCAGCACGTCACAATTTTGAGCTATACCGTCGATGGGGGTGACAATGGGTCTGGGGGGTGAGATTGGGTCAAAACGGAGAAACATAAAATTTTAAATAGCTCATCAACTATCGCTAATTTATATTGAAAACTTTATATTATTTCAAAGAGGAGATGTTTTTACACGTCATGATGCAGAATAAGATGTTTTGCAATAATCGTTTTTTGTTAAATTTGTGGCTAAACTTATATGATGAAACTACTAGTAGATTACTCTGAAAAAAATTCTCCTTCGTAATGTTTAACACAAGTACCTAACCATAAATTTTCTTATAAGTGGTTAGCTGTAGGTATTACCTGGTT
This sequence comes from Aedes albopictus, assembly GCF_035046485.1. Classification (NCBI taxonomy): domain Eukaryota; kingdom Metazoa; phylum Arthropoda; class Insecta; order Diptera; family Culicidae; genus Aedes; species Aedes albopictus. The sequence goes on along the minus strand of NC_085136.1, from coordinate 131,475,547 downwards.
GATGTAATGAAAAAAGCAGGCAGTCATTATTCTTTTTTTAAAAAAAACTCAATATTTTCGACCATATGTCTAAGTATTAAGAATGGGGGTGAGATTGGGTCAAGCAAGTTAACGAGTGCACATAACCTTAACTAAAAATTCAACTTGTTATCCAGTCCCCATTTGACGTTAGAGTGGTGCCATGTTCACCGTATCTTCATAAAAGCACGCGTTCTTTCAAAAATATGTCGAGAAGTGTCAAACGAGTGTGTTAATACGTTTAGTGCCTAAAATCATTTAAAAGACACGGACAAGAGTTTGGACAGCTCCACTAATCATCAGCTAATAGTTAGTGTACTGCAATATCGTATGCGCACAAAATAGACTTAACATAATATTTGAACGATCCTCTATCTTGAGATGGAGTGATTTGCTTTAGCAAAATAGAGGCCAATGATCATGTACATAAGAGATTATAACGGAGGGTTTGGTTAAACATTTCTTATGCAGTATACTAAAACTATCATGTTTTTATTTTACAATCAATCTTTCAATGCGCCCCTCCCACATTGTAATCTCCCCTCCTCTCATGGAGGTTGAAAGTCTTAATGAGGATGATTATGATGGCTAAAAATGGTAATACAGTATACAAACGTTATTTTTTAAATTTCAACCATTTTTTCGGTTGCATTAGCCATTTTAGGTGGATTAATCATCTTTTAAAATTACCTAAGTTTTAATTCGTCATGATAACATCATGTTTTAAGTAGGTTTACTAGATATGATCAATAAAATTAACTTATATTCTTAGATAGGTGATTTTGAATACTTTGACCCATTCTCACCCCCTCTAAGGGGTGAGATTGGGTCAATTTTCAATCATTTGTAGTTTAGTAAGAAATTCATATAACGTGATACTTTCTTGCTTAACTACCATTACCACATAGGAGAGTATACATACCAAATAAAAAGTTATTCCGACTTCAATTGCATTTGCTATTTAACAAACAATCTTTGAGTATCTTTTTTTGACCCATTCTCACCCCCAACGACGGTACCTCAATTTATAGGGCAAAATATGCGATTTTGGGCTTTTTTGACTGCAAGCCATTAAGCATGGAAACATTTTTTTTAAGCTATCAACAGGTAAATTGGTTAATTAACATCTAAATTAACAACTCATGCAAAACACTTTGTTCTACCAAATCGAATTTGATAGTTTTAAGTGATATAAATCAGGTACGATATTTCCCATATAACATACATACATTTATTTGTTCAACATCACATTTAAGACAAGACATAATCAACAATAGCACACCACAATATTCGATTCGTGGTTGTCGTTCTCCATCCTCGGTCGCGCCCAATGCTCGCCAGGTCACGCTCCACCTGGTCCGCCCATCATGCTCTCTGCGCACTACGCCTTCTTGTGCCATCCGGATCAGTTTCAAACATCAGCTTTGCAGGGTTGTTGTCCGGCATTCTTGCAACATGCCCTGCCCACCGTATCTGTCCAGCTTTAGCCACTTTCAGGATGTTGGGTTCACCGTAGAGTGCAGCGAGCTCGTGGTTCTTCTTTCTCCGCCACACACCGTTCTCCTGCACACCGCCGAAGATTGTCCTTAGCACGCGTCACTCGAAAACTCCGAGTGCTTGCAGGTCCTCCTCGAGCATGGTCCATGTATCGTGACCGTAGAGGAGCGTCTTGTACATGGTGCATTTAGTGCGTGGGTGAACTATCGTAACATTACTACCCAGACGGATCCAGTCGTGTTCGGTTCCGCCTACCAGCATGTACTTTGTTTTTGAGGCATTCACCACCAGATCGACCTTTGATGCTTCGCGTTTCAGGCGGGTGTACAGCTCTGCCACCGTTCCAAATGTTCTGGCAATAATGTCCATGTCATCCGCAAAGCACACAAATTGACCGGATTTTGTGGAAATCGTTCCCCGTCTGTTGAGCTCGGCTCGTCGCATCACACCTTCCAGAGCGATGTTGAAGAGTAGGCATGAGAGTCCATCACCTTGTCTCAGTCCCCGGCAAGATTCGAATGAACTGGATAGTTCACCCGAAACCCTTACGCAGTTTTGCACACCGTCCATCGTTGCTTTAATCAGTCTAGCCAGCTTCCCAGGAAAGCCGTGTTCGTCCATGATTCTCCATAGCTCTGCGCGGTCGATACTGTCGTATGCCGCTTTGAAGTCGATGAACAGGTGATGCGTTGGGACCTGGTATTCACGGCATTTCTGGAGGATTTGCCGTACGGTAAAGATCTGGTCCGTTGTCGACCGGCCGTCGATGAAGCCGGCTTGATAACTTCCCACGAACTCATTTGTTTTTGGTGACAGACGACGGAAGATGATCTGGGATAGCACTTTGTAGGCAGCATTCAAAATAGTGATCGCCCTGAAGTTCTCACATTCCAAATGGTCGCCTTTCTTGTGAATGGGGCAGATTACCCCTTCCTTCCACTCCTCCGGTAGCTGTTCGGTTTCCCAGATCCTGGCTATCAGCCGATGCAGACAGGCGGCCAACCTTTCTGGGCCCATCTTGATGAGTTCAGCTGCGATACCAACCTTACCAGCTGCTTTATTGGTTTTGAGCTTGTGAATGGCATCCTTAACTTCCCTCGGCGTGGGAGTCGGTTTATTTCCGTCCTCCGCTGCACTGGCGTCGTCATTTTTTCCGTTGCCGTGGGCTCCCGTGCCTGCGTTCTCCACGCCGTTCAGGTGCTGATCGAAGTGCTGCTTCCACCTTTCGATCACCTCACGTCCGTCCGTCAAGAGGCCTCCGTCTTTATCCCTGCATATTTCGGCTCGCGGCACGAAGCCGTTGCGGGATGCGTAGAGCTTCTGATAGAACTTCCGTGTTTCTTGGGAACGCAGTTCCATTTTTTCACACTCCGCTTCTTCCAGGCGGCGCTTTTTGTCCCGAAAGAGGCGGGTCTGCTGTTTCCGCTTCTGTTTGTAACGTTCCACGTTCTGTCGAGTCCCTTGCTGCAGCATCACCGTTCTCGCTGCGTTCTTCTCCTCCAAAACCGTTCTGCATTTTTCGTCGAACCATTCGTTCCGTCGATTCTGTTCCACGTACCCGATGGTGCTCTCGGCTGCGTCGTTGATGGCTGCTTTCACTGTACTCCAGCAGTCCTCTAGAGGGGCCTCATCGAGCTCGCCCTCGTCTGGCAACGCGGCCTCGAGATTCTGCGCGTATGCTGAGGCGACATCCGGTTGTTTCAGTCGCTCTAGGTTGTACCATGGCGGTCGCCGGTACCGTACATTGTTGATGATGGAGAGTTTTGGGCGCAGTTTGACCAGATAGTGGTCGGAGTCGATGTTGGCGCCACGATAGGTCCTGACGTCGATAATGTCGGAGAAGTGCCGTCCGTCAATCAGAACGTGGTCGATTTGAGATTCCATCAGCTGTGGTGATCTCCAGGTGTAGCGATACGGGAGGCTTTGTTGGAAAAAGGTGCTACGTATGGCCATATTTTTGGAAGCGGCGAAATCAATTAGTCGTAGGCCGTTTTCGTTCGTCTGCTGGTGGGCGCTGAATTTACCAATCTTAGGTCTGAATTCCTCCTCCAGGCCTACCTGAGCGTTCAAATCTCCTATGTTGATCATGACGTGGCTTGGGTAGCCATCGTACTCGCGTTCGAGCTGCGCGTAAAATGCGTCCTTGTCATCATCAGTGCTTCCGGAGTGTGAGCTGTGCACTAGAGATGGGCAAAACGACTCACTTCAGTGATCGGATCCGAGCCGTATCCATCACTCTAGTGAACCGGATCTTTTTAACGGATCTGCGGTTTGGTCATTCATGTCATTCATGAGCCAATTGGATTATTTGCAGCTCATTCTCTTAGACACAGCATACGACACTCACTCCCTTGATGTGTTATGGCATTCCCGTATCCGCATTAACCCTTTTCTTATCGCCAAACAACATATTGCTGATAACCTGGGCAAAAGAAGTAAAAATCTGTGAGTAGTAGCTGCAGTTTTGTTTGCGTCGTTGGAGTCGGGTCGGCCAGCAGAACAGTCGGATCTGCGCTCTCCCGATTGAGCATCGTGCACGTTGTTTGTGGACCGCATGCGTGAAGTCTTCGCCATGGCCCATGGAACAGAGCGCGGTTGGCAAGATTGTGGTGGTGAGCTTACGGAGCCACCGCTGTTCAGCTGTGTTTGCTTGGCGTGGAGAAAAAGCACGTAACGGTGGCGTGGACAAAAAGGAGCGAACGGTTCTTTTCTAGGATATTTCGACCAGAGGCATGTGAAAGTGTGATCCGACTCTCTCTGGAAAAGAGCCATGGTTCACTTTCTCACTGCACTGATCCGGATCTTTTCAACGGCTCCGGATCTGATTGCCCATCTCTACACAGTAAAACCGCTCAGCACTAAAATGTGTAAGCCCTACTCATAAGTGCATAATTTCCAGACCACACAAAAATGTGTTACAGTTACACATTTTCAAAAACAGCTCGTACACTCGTCTAGATGCGAAATGTCGATATTTTTTTTGTTTTCCAATGTCAGTAGTAAACCTAGCTAGATTGCTGTACAAAAATTTTTGCGAATTTAACGATTTTGCGGACACAGGAGCTGATTTTGTGAATGTGCAAGGGTTACACATTTTTGGTGTAGTCTGGAAATTATGCACTTTTGTGCTGAGCGGCGTTAGCGTGTACTGTGCACGTTTATTGTGCTGATGTTGAAGAATCGGGCCTTGATCCTCAACCTGCACATTCTTTCGTCGATCGGCCAGCAACCCATCCCGCGCCTCTGCATATCACCCATCACGATGAAAGCTGTTCCCAGCTCGCGTGTGTTGCCGTATCTCTGGTAGATGATATGATTACTTCTAAACCTTCGCACCATGGATTCTGTCCAACACACCTCCTGCAGCGCTACGATGCCGAACCCGCGGTCCTTCAGTAGATCGGCGAGTATGCGGGTGCTCCCAATAAAGCTGAGAGATCGGCAGTTCCACGTACCGAGTTTCCAATCGCAAGTCCTTTTTGTTCACTGGGGTCGTTGCCGTTGGTCTCGGTTCGTATTATTCTGTTGCTGATTTTCCGTTACAATGTGTTTTTACGGCTGGCTCGTAGGGCCTGACACCAACTCCCTACTTTCCGGAGGACCATAGTGCACAGTTGAGCTTAGAGTCCTTCCCTGGCACTCGGACGTAGATAAGCCGCCCCTAACATGGGGATCAGACGCTGTTATGAGCCGCTTCTCCTGGAGAACAGACGCTCAGGTTTGCAGAAGCAAACCCCCCCTTCCCTGTCAGCCTACGACCAAAGTTCCCACCAGGGCTGGTTTTCCGATCTTCCCTAAGGATGCTCATAGTTTACGGCCGGTACCGCGAGGAGGTAGGTGGATAGTGGATAGTGGATAGTGGATAGGATAGTGGATCACAATGGGATCTGAATTGCACAGCATACCCAGCCTTTACCGTGCCATTTCCCATACAAGTCACCCTCCAAAAGTTGCATGCAAGTTTACATGCTAACATAAAATGCAAATCTATCAATTTTGATTCGGTAAAACGAAATATTTTGCATGAGTCGTTAGTTAAGATGTTAATTAACCAATTCACCTTTAAATAGCTTAAAAAATATTTCCATGCTTAATGGCTTGCAGTCAAAAAAAACCCTAAATCGCATTTTTTTCCTAAAAATTGAGGTATAGCTCAAAATCGTGACGTGCTGGAGCAAATCTTAGCCCGGATTCGGATTCAGCGGCCCAAAATGTATCAGAGACACATAAGTTTGCTTTTGAGACAGACCAAAAGTTAATTTTTGTTACGCTGTGGTATGTATCGCTCAGTAGTGTGATAGCGCTGTAGTTTTCACTCTTTGGGTTGATAGGCCACATGACACTTTCGATCCATTCCCCTAGTGATGCCTTTACCTCCTGAATCTTGGTAATGACCGTATTCAAGTAGCTCATTGATAGTTGATCTGCAGCAAGAAATCGCCTATACGAAAACTTATTGAAATCAAAAATTGCTACCTGCAACCGATGTTAAATATAAGTTCAACCTATTTCAAATGAAAGGAAACCGCAATCGCCGCTGTTTCATGAACTGTAAAACCACAATTTCCATCCAGATTTCCCACATTTAAGTCTGCTGAATGGAAGTAACATCAACAACACACAAAAAAAATCTTTCCAAGCCAAATGCCACTTGCCAGTCGCAGGTCGAGTAGCAATCGCAGTAAATTTCCGCCTTTCACAGAGCAAATGAATACTCGAGTGCTTAATCTCATTACCACACCACCGGAGGACCTTCCCCATCTTGTCCACATCCGCGAATCCACCTTTTTCATCCTGGGCGCGTTTACCTTGGGTTTTGGTCGCCGCTTTCGAAACAAGCAACTTCGAGGAGCGGCTTTCTTGTTGGCGCGTGAACTCATCCAGAACAAGTGGTGTTATTATATTTCCCCATCAACATCATCATCGTCATCATCGAGAGACTCGGAGTCGAAACCAACCAACTAACCATCCAACCGAGGCGCAATGGAGAGGAGTTCCGACAAACTCCTCGCACACGCAAATTGGCAAGCGAAAGAAAAAACACCAGACCGAGCTCATTTATTTTTACAATTTTATATTTTTATTCATCTGAACGTTTTTTTTTTTGAGCTTGATTCCACGAAGCGCACGACCCTCATCATTATCGTCAGAGTCGTCGTCGCCTCATCATCAACAGGATTTGAACGAGAGGAGCAATACGAGAAAAAAAGATCATTTCAGTTGCATTTTTTTCCCTCGTCGTAGGAAAAGTCCTGCTGAATGATGCCTGTTACACACGCTCCCCCTCCCACACAGTGCCAGCGTATACTGAAATACAAGCGGAACGCCAACTTAATTCAACAAGTCAATTTGTGAGTGGCAACGCGGGCCCTATCCCTCGGGAGATTTCCGCTGTCGACTGCAGAAGAGGACCTTTCGCGGTGCCACAGAAAAAAAAAGTTTACAGTTGATGGAAGAACGCTGGCAAAAAAAAACTACTTTGCGAAATCAAAATGTCGAGTTGATGAGAGCCCTGGCGATGAAAAGGTTCCCGAACGTAATAAGCGAACAGTCATCGAGCCGGATGTCGAAATGCAGCAAGTCGCAAATTGGCCTGGGAAAATGTGGTGGATGATGGGTTCTTGGATGAAAATTGGGGAAGCAGGTGAAATGGGATGGATCTGACTCTGAAGTCGACTGGGTTCGGCTAAAGGGTAGTTTGGCAATTGTAGAGCAGTTAATACTGGATTTTTTTAGAATTGGAAACGCTTATAAAACCCGTTGGAAACATCTAAACACTTCTGAAATTCCCTGAAACGCCTAAAATTTTTGAAACAGAGGTTCTACTCTGTGATGCCCTGGAACACCATTGAAACCCCTTTAAAATCACTGGAACGCCTTTGAAATACTCCAGTACACTCCTGAAAGCGTTCAATTGTGAACTCCTTCAAATGTCCTGGAACACCCCAGAAACCCCATGGAGCACCCCTGAAACCCTTTGAAAACTCCTTGAACGCTCCAGAATTCCACAGTAACACCCAAGGGACGCCCCAGAAACCCCCTGGAACACCCCCGAAGCCCATAGAACTCAGCTGAAATTCTATAAAATGCCCCTGGAACCCTTCAAAAACTCCTGGGACACCTGTGAAACCTCCTGTTAAGCCTTTAAAAAAACATGGAACACCCTTAAACCCCCTTGGATGGCCCTTGAAAACCCCTGAAATGATCCTAAAATTCACAGGAACATCCCTTGAACGCCCCTGATACCACTTGGAACACCCGTAAAACCTCGGAACGTCCCTGAACTCCCTTGAATACCCCTGGAACACTGAAACCCCTTGAGAACTCAAGCTACATCCCTGAAATCCTCTGAAAAGCTATTGAAACCCCCAAGAATGCCCCTGAAACCCCTGGAAATCCACATAACCCCTTCGGGACGACTTTTTTACCAACCTCGCCGATGTGGAACACGTCAGCGAGGTGCAAATGACCATCCTGAAAGGGTTAAATCACCAAGAACGTCTCTAAATCTCTTCAAAACCCCTGGAATACTTTTGGAACGCACTGTATTGTTTTTGAAACGCAGTGGAATACCCCTGAAACCCTTTGAAATTTCCTGCAATGCCAATTCATCCTCGGGCGAACGCACTGTTGTATTTTGTACAATACATTGAAAAAATCTCGCTTTTAATATTCAGCATAAGCACGAGGTGGTGGCCAACCGCGCGAGTTACGGAAGGTTAAACCCCCTGAATCGGTGTTGATATCACTTGCAACGCCCATGAAACTTCTTTAGAACTCCTGGAATGCCTCTGAAACTTCCCTGTAACACCCCTGAAACGCCTTAAAAATCCCTGGAACGCTTCTGAAATCTCCTGATGCAGCTCTAAAAGCATTTGAAAACCCCTGATTTCCCTGCAACGCCCCTGAACCTCTCTGTAACACTCTTGAAATCCCCTTGGAATACCCCTGAAAAGATTTGAAACCACCTAAGCGCTCCAGCAGCCACGTGGTCAACAACGTACCGATCACAGCAACCACCGCATCGACGTTCTGGAAGGATCCAAACTGCTGTCAAGGCCTATAAAACCGATTCCATGCGCAGCGGCATAGTTCATTATGACCTGCTAAAGGGTCTAGTTAAGTCTCTATTTGTTCAAATAAATAGTTATACCGGAGAAATGTTGGAAACCCCTGAAACGCTTCTGAAATCCACTGGAACATCCCTGAAATCCTTTGAAATTCCTTGAGTGCACCGTGAACGCCCCTGGAAGCATCTGGTGGTCCTTGAAACTGAATGAAATCCTCTGAAATGCGCCTGAAATCTCTTGGAACAACCCTGTATCGCCCCTGAAACTCCTGGAACGCCTCTGAAGCTCCTAGAACACCCCTAAAGCCCTATAAAACCCCTGGAACTCTTCCGCAATTTCCTGGAACACCTTGAAATCCCCTGAATCCTCTGGGACTGTTCAATGTTTCCTATAAACTTTCTTACTAACTCATCGAATAACTCATCGAATCTACATGCATAAATTGTGTGCTTGAATGATTGAAAAAATTCTTAGCTCTCCCTTGACCTCCCTTGAGGTCATCAGATCATTAACCGTAAGCAGTCTGGAACGTGTTGAATATCTTCTGAAACCGCCTAAAACATTTATGAAACACTTTAAAGCGCCGTTGAAATCTCCCTGAAGCTCACTTAAGAGCATCCAAATACATTTTCTGAAACTGTAGGCCCCTTTAACACTCCACAAAATTCCCTGTAACGCCAATGAGACCCTCCGCCTGCGTAACATATTTATAACTCACCTAAAATCCTCTGAAGCTTCCTGAAACCTTATCGTACCCCATGTAACGCACCTGATACTCTCATGAACCCCCGAAAACGCCTGCGTAACGCCTCTGAAACTCGCCCTAAATTCTCTAAAACTTTCTGAAATGCATTCGAAATCCCCCTATAGCCCCCTCGGACTCCATGTGACGCACCTGATACCCTTCGAAACCCCCCCAATATCGTCTCTGAAGCCCCCACGCAACGTTTCTAAACCCCCTCCCCTCCTGAAACTCCCTTGAAAGCCCTCTGAAACACCTCTTACTTATCTTACCGATCAGGCTAAGGCCTGGGTGGCCTCTGCTGCACATAGTAGCCGTCGCCATTCCACTCGGTCCATGGCTGTTTGTCTCCAGTTCCGCACTCTGCGTAGGGTCCGCAGATCATCCTTAACTTGGTAAACCCCCTAGCTCGCTGCGCACCACGTCTACTTGTTCCAGTTGGATGACTCTCGAGAATCATTTTAGTCGGATTGCTGTCCGACATCCTGATGACGTGACCCGTCCACCGTAGCCTCCCGATTTTCGCGGTATGGAAGATGGTTGGTTCTCTCAGCAGCTGATGCAGCTCGTGGTTCATTCGCCTTCTCCAAGTCCCGTCATCCATCTGCACTCTGCCGTAGATGGTACGCAACACCTTCCGTTCGAAAACTTCAAGGGCACGTTGGTCCTCTGCACGTAGGGTCCATGTTTCGTGCCCATAGAGGACGACCGGTCTAATCAGCGTTTTGTGGATGGTTAACTTCGCGTTACGGCGAAATTTATTCGATCGTAGAGTTCTGCGGAGTCCAAAGTAAGAACGATTTCCTGCCACAATGCGCCTCTGAATTTCTCTGCTGGTGTCGTTGTCGGCGGTCACCAGTGAGCCCAAGTACACCACGCTATGTCTGAACCAGCAGATTATAAAAATTGCATGTACATCGGGTTTCTTTCCATAAAACATCAGTATTCAAGCTATATTTTCATTTGCAGAAGGTTTCAAAATATTCTATCGGGGAAATTTTGATTTTTCCATCTTTTTGACCGTTTTTCATACAAGTTTGCTTGAAATCCTCATTTTCGGTTAATTTCTCTCCCATACAAAATGTATGGAAAAATTTTCACCGATAGAATATTTTAAAACCTTCTGCAAATGAAAATATAGCTTGAATACTGATGTTTTATGGAAAGAAACCCGATGTACATTCAATTTTTATAATCTGCTGGTTCAGACATAGCGTGACACGAATTCTTCAAACGCCTCGATTTCATCACCGTCGATATGAATTTGGGGTGGCGGGCGCGGTGATTCCTCCCTGGAGCCCTTTGCCATTATGTACTTTGTCTTCGACACATTAATGACTAATCCGATTCGCCTGGCTTCACTCTTTAGTCGGATGTACGTTTCCGCCATCGTCTCAAATTTACGAGCAATAATATCAATATCATCGGCGAAACCAAGCAGCTGAACGGACTTCGTGAAAATCGTTCCACTCGTGTTTATCCCCGCTCTCCTTATTAGACCCTCTAACGCAATGTTGAACATCAAGCACGAAAGACCATCACCTTGCCGTAACCCTCTGCGAGATTCGAAGGGACTCGAGAGTGTCCCTGATACTCGAACTACGCACATCACTCGATCCATCGTCGCTTTGTTGTTTTTGATCAATCTTATCAGTTTATTCGAGAATCCGTACTCGTGCATAATCTGCCATAGCTGTTCTCGATCGAATGTATCATACGCCGATTTGAAATCGATGAACAAGTGATGTGTGGGCACGTTGTATTCGCGGCATTTCTGCAACACCTGGCGGATGGCGAACATCTGATCCGTTGTAGTGCGTTCACCCATAAATCCAGCCTGATATTGCCCCACGAACTCTCTTGCAATCGGTGATAGACGGCGGCATAAAATTTGAGAGAGTATTTTGTAGGCAGCGCTCAGTAGTGTGATCGCACGATAGTTCCCGCAATCCAACTATTCGCCCTTTTTGTAGATGGGACACATGATACCTTCCATACATTCCTCCGGTAATACTTCCTCCTCCCAAATCTTGGTAATGACCCAGTGTAGTGCTTTCACCAGTGTTTCTCCACCGTATTTTAGAAGCTCGCTTGGTAGTTGATCTGCTCCAGCGGCTTTGTTGTTTTTCAACCGGCTTCTCCTCAATCTCTTGGAGGTCAGGGGCCGGAAGTCTTTCGTCCTGTGCACATACTCCAAGATCTGTTACCACGCCACCTTCGGTACTTGCAACGGCGCCATTGAGGTGCTCATCGTAATGCTGCCGCCACCTCTCGACCACCTGACGCTCGCTCGTGAGAATATTCCCGTGATTATCTCGCACATGTCGGCTTGTGGCACAAAGCCTCTGCGCGAGCGGTTCAGCTTCTCGTAGAACTTTCGTGTGTCCTTAGCGCGGTACAGCTCTTCCGTCGCTTCGCGATCTCGTTCTTCCTGCTAGCGCTTCTTCATCCGGAAGACTGAGTTCTGCCTGTTCCGCGCCTGTCTAAAACGTGCCTCATTCACTCTCGTACGGTGTTGCATCATTCTCGCCCATGTTGCATTCTTCTCGTTTTTCAACTGTTCACATTCGCCGTCGTATCGGTCGTTTCTGTGATTCGGAGTCGCGAAGCCTAGTGCTGTAGCCGATGTACTACCTATGGCGGATCGGATGACCCTCCAATCATCGCCAAGTGTAGCTGCTCCAAGCTCTCTTCCGTTGGTAGGGCCACTGCTAAATGCTGCGAGTAGTCTTAAGTCACTTCTGCGTTACGCAGCTGCTCGAATATTCGCACTGCGGTATGTGCGGACATTGGTTATAGCCGAGAAGCCGAGAAGAATTTACCGTCGATTATAACGTGGTCGATTTGGTTTTCTGGTCCGTTTAATGGTTTGTACGTTTTCTCCCTTCCTACCTGTGCGTTCATGTCGCCGACAACGATTTTCACGTCACGTGGCGAGCAAGCATCCTATGTTTGCTCTAACTGCACGTAGAACGCTTCTTTCTCGCCATCAGGTCTCCTTCATGTGGGAACTGAACGTTGATGATGCTGTTTTTAAAGAAACGACCCTAACTCTCAACATGCACATCCTTGCGTCTTTCGGCGGCCACCCGATCACACGTTGTCGCACACACTCAATCCTGAATTGCCTGCTCAGCACTTTCTTGACGAAAATAGAACATCAAAATTATTTCGGAAGCTTCGGTAATCGATTTTACTGAGGCTCAGTACACCAACTGTCAAAACATGGTGCTAAAGGTACACAATGCAGTATAGCTGTATACGGCTGTTCTATTTTCGTCAAAAATTTACCGAACACGGTATTCCTAATTAAGTGTGCATCTTGCCCAACACTATAAATCCTGTTCCCAGTTCAATGGTAGTGCCACAGTTCCTGCAACGCCACGATGTCCAAGTTGCGGGGATGTAATTCGTCGTAGATTATCCTGTCACATCCTGCGAAACCAAGTTCCAATCGTAGTCCTTATTTCGTCGCGTGGATCTTGGCCAATTGTTTCGAGTCGTATTTTCTCCTATGTTATTCGCAATGGGGATTATTACGGGTGGCTTATTGAGCCTACGCCAACACTCCTGTCTCGCCGACGGGCCATCGTGCCAGTAATGTTTAACTTCCCAACCAACACTGGGACGACCACCTTGGATCTAGCTGTGCGTTTCTTACTCAGCCGCTGGATGCCAGAACAGACGCTGTTTGAGCCGCACCTTCTTGGCGAACAGACGCTCGAGACGTACTTCCTCAATCTAGCTGAACTCACAAGGACAACAGTGCCCAGGCTGCACTACCAGCTGAGCACACAACTCTTAGCTGGCAGTCTTTGTCATCGCTTGACCCGTGGAAGCAGGAGGTATGAACTTGTGAGGACCAGCGCTATGTTGAACGCACTCCTTATCGACTCACTGTATTGCAGCCATAGGTCTCCAGTTAGCAGGGCCCCATAGCCGAGGCGGTAAACGCACGGGTATTCAGCATGACCATGCTGAGGGTGACGGGTTCGATTCCCGGTCGGTCCAGGATCTTTTCGTAAAGGAAATTTCCTTGACTTCCTTGGGCATAGAGTATCTTCGTGCCTGCCACACGATATACACATGCAAAATGGTCATTGGCAGAGGAAGCTCTTAGTTAATAACTGTGGAAGTGCTCATAGAACACTAAGCTGAGAAGCAGGCTTTGTCCCAGTGAGGACGTTACGCCAAGAAGAGGAGGAGAGGAGGAGTCTCCAGTTAGCCTCCCTGAATTCTTTGGGTGGGATGCCCCTGAAACAGGGTAACCCCATTCTTCCGGAATCTGTCGGAAATCAAAAGGCTCCTGAAATCTCCTAAAATGATCCCCTGAAACGCTCTTTAAGCTCCTTGGAACCCCCTTGAAATAGAATATTTAGAAACATTTTCAAACCTTTTTCAGAAAATGACCCAGCATTCATGAAAGTGTTTGAATTAATTAAGCTTTTCTTTTGTTCTTTTCGATGGCGCAAGGATTAAAGTTAATCCTTAAATGTATATGTATTGAGGAATTTAATAAGTAAGTTAGTGACGAGCCCGTATTCGTAGAGATAAACACGCGAGTATTCAACAAGACTATACTGAACAAGACGGGCTCAATGCACTCGGCAGCTCTCCACCGATGCTTTTCGCCTGCATAGTTGAGCAGTTAAACTCAGAGTCGTTCACTGGTACTCGGACGTCGATCACTCGCTCCTAACATGAAGAACAGACACTCAGATTTGCGGTGCAAATCTTCCACTTGCTTTTCAGCGTAGGTACAACCAAAGTTCCAAGCGTGGTTATAAACCGAGCTTCCCCCCAGGATTGGTCGCAGCCGGTGCTACGAGAAAGTAGAGATATGAGTTGTTGAGATGAATCAAATGGCCTCAATGGAGTTGTAGTCAGAAATAGGGAATCGCGCCACTTGGGCGGTGGCTTCAATTTTCGTCTGTTTCCCGCTATAACTCAGTCAAATTTGAACCAATTGACACAATTTTTGAAACGCAGTGAGATAGGTATAGTATCTACCCGTGCACAACATTTCAAGTCAATTGGTTCAAAATTGACTGGGTTATGGTGGCAAACAGACGAATATAGAAGCCACCGCCCAAGTGGCGCGATACCCTCCCGACTAGAGGATCATAACAAAAATATATCATAATTATATCTCATTGTGATATGACTAACAAATTATGTTATAATTTTGTTATGACATGGGTTGTTTATTACTTTTTCGAACTAAATTATAACAAAATATATTATAATCTTTTGTAACTAATTTTGTTATAAATGATTCAAAACAAATTCTGTTAAAACTTTGTTATTTTTACAACTGAATAAAATGATTCGTTGGAAAAATAACACAATTATATCAGAATATGAAATAATTTTGATTTTTAAATACATTACAAAAAATAAAAATAAAAATATTATGTATTCGTTTTTTTGTTTGTTTTTTTTTTACTGCGCAGAATGCCGGAAGCGTATCCGAGTACTCTCAAAACTAAAAGGTACTCTTATTTTTCCAACTTTGAACCGAACTTCGACTCGTTAAAATAAAAAACTATTTTTATTATTGATTATGCGAATAGAACGGTTGGGTCATGCGGTATTACCAAAAGTACAAATTTTCTGGAACATGTCCTTATACTATTGAGCGGCCCAGATGCAAAGGGGTGTAAGTGACCATTTTGAGCTGAGCATATAAAAAAACTACAGATTTCAAGCTCCCAGGAACATTTTTAAGATTATTTTTATGATGATTTGAAAAATTCCAATATATCAGAGAAAATTCGGTTTATTTTTGAAACTCCATACATTTTGTATGGGATGAAAAATCGATGAAAAACTTCAAACCTCATTTACTCAAAAGTGGGGTTTTGTCACTTACATCCCTTTGTTTCTAACCCCCTCTATTCTAATATCGGAGTTGGAGTAGTTGGAGCGTATTGAAAAGACATGGTCTCTCGGGAAACATGTTCCGTAATGATTACTTTAAAATCAATGAACACGTACTGTATAGTAGCAAAGGTTTATTGGCTGGGACTCTTATTTAATTTGCACATCTTCCGGCAAATCTTCCGGAGTTAGATTTAAGTGCAATAAAAGCAACATGAATAATTTCACAGTATTTGTGCAGTAGCTATATATCCCGCTTCAAGTTAGATTTGACAATAATGTTTACATCCAACAAGCCGTGTTGGTATACAAACAGTTTCTTTAGTACAGTTTCTAGCTGTAATGATATCGCATAACGGCCTTCAAGGCGCTGCTGGTTTGTGGATTTGTTAGTATTACGAATTGTACTATATATTAGCAGCTGTTTCGTTAATGGGAACTCCTATTAAGTTTGTTCAAGTTTTCATATCTTTTGGTGTTCCCGTATTTGATATTTGCATTTCGAATGCCCACAGCAATAACTATTACTTAATTTATCTTCTTAAGTTTATTGACTGCTGCATCATATTATTGATGGTGATGATGATGATGATTGAGTACCCACCATCAGCGCAAGGATTACCTATATGTCATATTAACAGTACTGCTATTCAAACTTCTAATTATAACGTCAAAAAGTACCGAACGGACTATGTATTAAGAAGTAATGGATGTTATTGAGCGTGGAGATAGCAAATGCGGTACTAAATAATCCTAAACAATACAAATGTGAATGATAATTCTGCTCAATTGATCACTGCATTTCTCTACTCAAACTTTTTTTTTATTACGACCTATTATCATTTGACCATATTTGCTTTGACATTATATCAACTTTTTCATTTCCAAAAATAATCTAAATCTTAGAATAAAACTAAATAGCATCTGCAAAAGTTATCATATCAGCCTATGATATAATTGTGATCAATTAAAACAAAGCCACATTTTACGCTCACGTAGGTACGTGTATGATCGTCGGTCTCACAGCGCAAAGAAAAAAAAAACAAATTCAATCATCACCGTCCGTAAAGAATCACGACTACAGCAACTTTGACGCCGCCAGAAAGCACCCCATGACGAAGCTCAATCATAAATAGTCGACTGGCTATTTTTTCGTCGTTCTCTTTGTTCAACAAACGACGACGGGCCATGCGCACGCCACCACTGTTATTAGTGTTTCAGTGCGCATGTCTGCGCACCGCGATAGCGCTGTTGGTAAGAGAGAGAGAGGTTCATTGTTTGATCTTGCATTCAAATCTCTGTCTATTTTTGTTCTGCGACTGACAAACAAGAGATGGGGGAATAGGGAAACTGGCAATACGTGGAACCAGTAAAGCTTCTTTCATTGCTCGCTTCAGGTGCTGTGATAGCCTCATTGGTAAAGGCGACTGATAATTAGCGATGGTAGGATTATTGGTTCAAATCCCGTCCGGGTATGTATGTTTTATAATGAACTAGAAAGTTTTTTTGCGTGACCTATTATTTTCTAAAAATAGAATAACACACTCAAAATAATTACCCAAAAAATGAGTATAAAAATTAGTTTTTACCCTAATTGGTGTCAAAGGAATTATAACACAATTTGTTATAATTTTGTTATATTATATCATATTTCATGGAACAAATTTTGTAATATTTTTGTTATGATCATAACACAAGTTATTACATTTTTGTTCTTTTCAGTGGGAGTTTTGTTAGAATTTTTGTTATTTTAACTACTAACGGTACATGTTTTATAACAACCCTTGTTATAAAAATTTATTGTAACAAAATAACACAGCTTGTTATAATTTTGTAATGTCCATCTAGTCGGGCTACGCTACGCGTTACTCAACCTCTGCCGATTACATCCCATAAAAAATCAAGTGAAATATTTGAGTCACATCTTAATGTGAACCAACCATAAATTGTCATTTTTAACATCACTAAATCAACGAATCATATTAAACCAGAATTACTTTTGATTCCCTCAAACCATTGCTTTACCAATGGCCGCATGATGCAAAAGTCATTCTCGAAAGGAGTGTTTATTTTAATATTTTACCCATTAAAACAGATGTTACCAGCTCGTCTTTTCAGGCCAAATCGGCAGGAGTGCAAGAAATCAACTCTTCTTACCCACTCTCCTTGGAAGGCTGCAGTCTGTTGC
Source organism: Aedes albopictus (assembly GCF_035046485.1). Lineage (NCBI taxonomy): Eukaryota > Metazoa > Arthropoda > Insecta > Diptera > Culicidae > Aedes > Aedes albopictus. Next base: position 131,458,152 of record NC_085136.1, on the reverse strand, counting down.
GGGCCTTAATCAAATGCAGGACCATTGCCGGGCACGTCGCAATGACAGCTGGTTCGATCCGACAGCGCAAAAAATGCGTCCACAAAAAAGGTTTCAAGTTGTCCACAGAAAAAAGCGGAGAAAGATACCAACCATCCGCAATTTATTGCGGCGCAATCCTGGACAGGCCTTGGACGGACAGCCCCAGCCAGTCTCAGCCTCAGCCCAAACCTTCCTCCAAAGGGTGGACAAGTGTTGTTTGTAAATTAATGAAGGACCTTCCCCTCCGCGCTCGCCGCTGACCGTTCAACATCCGAAAATCTTTTCCAAACGACTAAAAAGAGCAATTTTATAATTAAAAATAATGAGGACCGAGAGCAGTTGATTTCCCCATTTGGGTATCCCAAATCTCCGATTCATCAAAAATTTTCCTTTTGAAATGGAACGATGAGTGTCCGATGAAGAAGGCAGCATATGGTACCCTCTTTTATCATCATCATCAGCATCAGCTAGGTACGTTCGTCGTTTGTCGGGCTCGCTGATGTCGATGGATGTCACAGTTGACGGCCCTCTGCAGCAGTAGTGAATCATCCCAGAAGTGCGCCGACCGTAGATACTGTGTTGGCTGTTTCAAGTCCGGAGTACCGACCAAGTAGGTATCCCGACTAGATGGACATTACAAAATTATAACAAATTGTGTTATTTTGTTACCATAAATTTTTATAACAAGGGTTGTTATAAAACATGTACCGTTAGTAGTTAAAATAACAAAAATTCTAACAAAGTTCCCACAAGAAAAGAACAAATATGTAATAACTTTTGCTATGATCATAACAAAACTATTACAAAACTTGTTCCATGAAATATGATAGAATTTAACAAAATCATAACAAATTGTGTTATAATCCTTGGCTACCATTTATGGTAAAAACTAAATTTTTATACTCATTTTTTTGGGTAAATATTTTTAAGTGTGTTATTATATTTTTAGAAAAAGTAGGTAACATAAAAAAAAGTTTCCAGTACGTTATAAAATTTTTGGATCCGAACGGGATTTGAACCAAGACACCTACCATCGGTAGCAATCTGACGCCTTTGCCAATGAGGCCATCACAACACTTGAAGAGGGAGGTGATAGAAGCTTCACTTGTTCTACGTATTTCCAGTTTCCTCATTCAAATCCTTGTTTGTCAGACGCACACGAGCGGGGTAGTATGACGTCACATTGAGCTCGTTGACGTAGACTTGATTTGCCGTTAGTGATTTTGTTTTAATCTATCACAATTGTATCATATGCAGATATTATAACAGCTGTACATATAATTTAGTTATGTTCCACTTTTTTTTAATTTTAAGCAATGAAATGGAATCTATCACATAAGGGGTCATCCATTAACTTTATCGTCACTTTGGAGCAGGCAGGGAGGGGTGAAAATTTCCAATTTTATCGTGACGTACTTAATAGATGGTCGAACCAAAATAGGTAGAATAAACATATTCCATGTTATAATTATTTAGTTCCACTTTTGCCTTCTCCATGTTCAATAACATTCACTACTTGGTATACTTTTTGGCGAAATTAGAACAGCAGTAGGGGAGACTGAGGAGACTTGATCGCTGGGGAGACTTGTTCCCCCCATGTATTCTCGGAATCAAAAACAGTTTTCTTCTGGCATATTATATTCTGAGATGGACAAAACTTGGTCTACGTGGTTAATGAACAGTCCCCATGGGGAGATTTGATCCCTCGAGGATTACACACACATTATACATGTGAAAAATAAAATTCTATTTGAAAGCCTCTATTTACTCGGAATTCTAGTATATTCAATGATAAAACGTGTCAGATAATTATTATTTTATTACACACCATAAAAAGAGAGATCAAGTCTCCCCATTTTCAAAATACAGCATAACCTTAAAAATTTAAGGAAATTTTACAATGTCAAATTCACCATATTCATAAAAAACCCAGATTAATCCACCTAGTGGTGATAGTGCCTTTCTCGTCGAATATGTACTCGAGAGCCATAAGCCGAAGTGTCCCTGAGTTCTGAGAATACTCTAGAACGGAACAAATCTCATTTTCTTCTTTTGTCACAGTGCTCGTTGACTTATCAAATGAAATAAATTTTCTTGAGGACTCTAATTTCACTTTAAAATTTAAAAATTCATTGGTTAAGGGGGATTAGGGGCATAATGGACACCCTAAGCAAATGAGTACGTTAGCCCTGTATAACAGAGGAAACCTTAACATATTATCAGTTGTCTTACAACAGTTTGTTTCCTACGTATTTCAATCATTTACAACAGGTAGAATGTCTTTATTATAAAGAAATGATGAATTGTAAATCGTGTGTTTTTTTAGGGCTGGCAGAGAAGGTACGGGGCGCAATAGACACCCATCGGGACATGATGGACACCCCTACATATGTTATGCTAATTCTTTGATTACATCCATCAGTTAAGTAATTTGTCCACGGAGATGGATACGACAGATAAAATACTCCATTATAGACGAGTTTACACCGTGTCCAATAAGTTCTCATACAAAATCAAATTCAATTCATTCCACATCTGTATTTAGGATTTTCAAAGTAAATTTATTTATTGAAAGGCCAACTAACACACACCAAATACAGCATATGTTTTGGAACTAATTGTCCTTTATCCTTCTCTGCTGATCGCTTATGTGTCGTAAGTCCATTTCAGCTGGCACGCACACCATTTCATTGGTATTCCTTTGCATTTTAACGTGTAATGGTTTTAAGTTAAAACAAATTAGGTTCCTGTCCTCCCCACTGCTAGTAGCAACTATGACTAGAAGAGAAAAAAATATGAGATCCTTTATTGGTAAAGTACGAAGCCGTTTCACTTTGTACAAAAGGAAACGTAAATTAAACAAAAAAGTCCATTTACCTGTTTTAATGAGATTTGTTGTGTTAACGAAGCATGAGTGCATCTTATCTGGTTGATTCACATCATTCTCACTTTTAAAACATGCTTGTATTCCTATTGTGGTAAATTTTGTCCAAAATTTAGGTGTTATGATGTTTATCTTTGATATAACGGTTATTTTCAAGAAAATCATCCCATGTTGAGCTTACTTGCAAATTTCTCACCATATTATCACTAAAATTGTATCGTTTAAGCCTTACTATATCCATTTGGTACATAACTTGAGATACAAACTCAAAATTGATCCTTATGGACGGATTTCAGAAAACGGAAGTATTCTGCTAGGCTAATAAAAACAAATAGAAAATAAAGATATTCTTAACCGTATGCTTTATTTAATCAGTATTATGCGGCCTTTCAATACATTTATTCACTTTGAAAATATGAATCACATATGCGAAATAAAATGATGTTTTCTAAGTTTGTATTTTGTATGAGAACTTATTGGACACGGTGTACATAACATTAAAATTTATTAAATAAACTTTAGGCTAAAATAATCCAATTTATTTTTTTCAAACACAGTATGCAATGCGCGTACATCCATTCGTAATTGCCAGTGTTCATTTCGCCCCAAATCGACTACAACATTGAAATTTCTATTTTGAGTAAATTCTAATCAAAAATAAAATACTTTATCCATTGCTAAATCTACGTATACACGCAGATAAGGTAACAATTCACATGTTTTTATGGTGGCCACACTCAAACACTCGTAATACCTTATTTGCTGCTGCGTTAAAATTATAAGAATTTCACCATATGAAAAACATATTTCAATTTCAATGATATTTAGGTTATTTTGGAGGCATATGGCTGGTACTGAAAAATAGATCAATGACTTGTTCATTTATGCTTATGCGTTAAAAGTTTAGCATAAAAGTCAATGGTTTCGGCAAAAATAGGGGTGTCCATTATGTCCCGATCTCCCCTATTTATTTGTGCCCTTCCTCAAAATGATGAATTCCGAATAAAATTTTCAAGGGGGCCCCTCTTGACTTAAGAGAAAATCGAAATTTGTGTTAGCCTTATTCAGAAAAGCAACAATTATATCAAAGCCATAATCGAATTTGAAAACTTATTGATGGCTCATATTCCGAAGTTATGTATTATGTTAAAAGTATAAGCAGAACTGAAAAATATCAAACCTCTCAGTTGACTGCTTGATCACCTTCACTAAGGACTGTTCATTAAAGAAAGTGGACATCTGTTTACCAATAGTTTAGAGTTAAAACTAAACAAAAAATTGTGAATTTTTGCTCAGTGTGTAAAAACATTCTTCACTTACACAAAACACATTCAAAGAAAACGGAAAAAAGTGAGAAATTTTGAGCGATGGGTTGGATTAGCTTAGCGACTAGCAGATAAATTCTGCACAAATGGTGTTCCAAAAAGTTGTCGTTTCGAGAATTGGCATACTAGTACACTTCCGGTACCGCAATTTTTCAACGCTGAGCAGGGGACAGATGTGCTGGATGATACAGAGTACATCAGAACCGAAAAAGTTGAGAAAAAGTTTTAGGTGTGGCTAGCAAATTGTTCATGCGGCTTAAGGACAAACTTAACAGAATCCCAAAATGGCCGTCAAGATGGCGCCTCCCCCCCTTACCACCCCTTGCCATCGTTTACACTACGCACACATGTGTAAACTTCACCGTAATATCGTGCAGTAAAATTAACGCTTAATTTTAGCTACTTACCTACTGCAAAACTTCACAATATTAAAATACGGTGTTCCCTCATGTCCAATCTTCAATAAAAGTAGTAATTCTCGTCAATTTATTCACTATTTCTTCAAAATTGTGCGATTCAATACGATGTTGAAAAGTCAACGTCATCCCATCACTCACGGCTCCCGCACCACAAGGCAAAATAGAATCATTAATTTGAAGCACTTACACTTATTATTTGCCAATTTCACTAAATATTCAGTAATCACAAACCTCTAAACTACCGGCCACGGGATAATTTTAATCGATTAAAGTTTTAATTGAACCAATTAGTGCCGATTTATTCTCTTCACTAACAAAAATCGAATTTAAATTATGTGCCTTGCTAGCTGTACTGGACATGATCGCTTATATGTCTCAACCTTGCTCTTCTCCTACTACTTTGGGACGAACATGCAAATATAGCCAGTCTTCAACTCGTTGCAAGTGTATGGGTGAGCCTTGGCGAATTTCATTGATGGCAGATTTGCATTATTTGTTTCCGTTTGAAATATCCTAATATCTTGAAAAAAGCAAGGAAAAAGTTACTCACATTACAAATTTTAAATTACAAACATATGTATATATTCAAAACATGGTCAAATGTTCGGAAAAATGTGTTTCGAGTTCAAATAAATTAAAAAAAAAATCAATGAAATAATTAATTACCGGGAAACTGGCCACACTGCTAGTCTTGATTCAGTCGTTCAAAAGTGTAAACAAAACACATCGCGAAAAGTATTGCAGTTGTGATACGGTGAAATGGGACGTCCAAATAAAAAACGTTCAGCTGCCCGGCAGCGAGAAGTGGGAAAAAAACTAAAACGGGAGCTTACTGACCCACTGGCCTGGACATTCGAAGATCCATGGAGAACCAACGAGGAAATACCAGGACCGACAGCAATTGGATCAAGCATGCAAGACATTCGACAGCCAGAAACACCGATCTGTGTGGAGGAAGATCTGCCACCGTTTCCTCTGGAGCATTCGCCGTTGCCGGATTTGCCAGAGTTGCCGGAATTCGATGGACGATGGGGATCTGCTGGAACATCGCCAATTGACATAAAAGACGTTCGACAGCCAGAGGCACCGATCTGTGTGGAGGAAGATCTGCCACCGGTTCCTCTGGAGCATTCGCCGTTGCCGGATTTGCCAGAGTTGCCGGAATTCGATGGACGATGGGGATCTGATGGAGCATCGCCAATACGGAAAGAGGAACAACAAGCGTCATTAGGTAAGCAGAAATTCACCTACCCACCTTATTCAATTTAAAACCATGCTGAGTAATACATATTCTGTTACCAAATTGTCAGTATCCCGTTATGTACCATATACACCGTCAGAGGATTACCTACCATATTCGATGGACACGACATCAGGAAATAGCGCCAACAGCCAGAAAGCCACATCGTCTTTCCTTGTGGACACCATGCCGTTACCACAAGCACCCATAACATCCGGTAGGCATTATTTCGTTTTAAGTGAATTTCAATACACCCGATTCTTTTTTTGCACGGGTCTGATTTTGCTATAACTCTGCCAATTTTCAACCGATTCTCATGAAATTTTGTGCACATGTAGGCACGATTAGTACTATCAGTGTACAAAATTTCATGAGAATCGGTTCAAAATTGACTGAGTTATAGCAAAATAACGACCCGTGCAAAAACAGAATCGGGTGTATTTTGTTACTTTTATGTGCTAGAACGCATTCTCTCTCTATGTTTTCTACACTCTCTGAAAGAACATGAAAGTAGGTTGATTAATTTTCATAATGTTTTTTTTTATTTGTAGAAATTGCTCAAGCAGCGGGTAGCTCAACGTGCATGCTGAGTCTTACGGATGATCAATGTGTTGGAGCGAATAAACCTACCGATCGGACTATCAAGCTGGCTCGCTCGAGCACGTTGATATTTGAAATTCCTGGTCTACCCCCAGGGAAAATGTGCAACACAGATCAAGACTGCTACTGCGCTGCATGTATGAAATGGGATACCGTGACCAGCAGTGAAAATGTCAACCCGAACTTCAAACGGATACAAGTTGAAGAGTCAAGTGAGGCAGCGGCAATGAAGAAGATTTACGGTACACTTCGGGGTATCAAACCCACATGCCGTTTCAAAATCAAATTGAAGCACACAATTCGTCCTGGAATAAAGGGGCTTCGAAATGCATCGAAACGTATTTCAGTAAAAAGGTATTTATTATGAAACGCTATTGAAAGTACACAAGTGGAGGATATTCAAAGATGGATCAAAATTCATAATTAACGGTAGGTTATGTACTCATAGAACCCTACTGTACTAAATGTATCAAACATTATATTTATGTTACATTCCGAAGTTTTTTTTTTTTTTATATCTGATCCAATATCGGCACCGGCCACGTCCTAATGAACATTGCGTAAGGAGCCGGTCATTCATTTGAATGTCACGAATACTTCCTATCGAAGATAATGATAAAATGCTGCAATATATGCAGTCATAGGATATTTTCAAATTTGGTGAGGGTGTTTCTTTTGAGTACCGTAAACTGGGGTGTAGTTGATCAGTAGGGTGAACCTGATCACTCAATTACCCGCGGATATACTTTCAAGGAAGCAACAATTCTATTTCTACCTTTCGCAATCCAATGCCATAAAATTAAAATGGAACGGTAACTTCCTTGAAAGTCGATATTCGTGCGTAATTAAGTGATCAGGTTCACCTCACTGATCAACTACACCACAGTTTACGGTCCCTGTGCTGTATTTCAAGCCGATAATGTAAATTAAACTAGTTTACAAAATAAAATGAGGAGCCCAGATGCAAAGGGGTGTAAGTGACCTATTTGACGATTTTGAGCTAAGCATATCAAAAACATTTTCAGATTTCAAGCTTTCAGAAACAATGTGAAGATTATTTTTACGATGTTTCAAAAAAATAAAATGCATAAGTCTGAAAAAATTGGGTTGATTTTGAAATTTCATATATTTTGTATCGGATGAAAATTTGGTGAAAAACTTTAAGCCTGTTTTACTTAAAGGGGGGTTTTGTCACTTACACCCTTTTGCTTCAAACCCCCTCAAATGAAAAATTAAATGGTTTTAGAATATACAGTAAAACCTCCATGAGTCGATATGGAAGGGACCATCGTCTCAAGGAAATATCGAGTAGCGGAACAAAAATCCTTTGGGAAGCTTTTTGGGGGACCATCATAGTAACCCAGAAATTATTTTTCAGTATGGAAAAATTAACCTACATGAGTCGATATCGAGTCAAGGAACATCGACTCATGGAGGTTCGACTGTAATATTTCTTGATCATTTCATTACATTTTTCAGTTTTTGGCTAGTTTGTTTAAATCACATATCAGTTCTAAGTGTATGTAATTTTCAGTATATACTGATATAATAATTTCCAAATTCTATTATTTTTTTTTATTTATTTCACAAATACATGCTAAGTAAGGTTTTTTACTTTAACTTTCAATATTTACTTATCGGAATTAATTCGATTTTAATATACTTCGTTATTTTAGTCCTTATGATTACTATAGTTTATATTTTTTGTATGAAGTATGCATGAAAATATGCTTCTAACAAATCATCTCAATTAAAGATTTAAACTCTTACATCGTGTATTAGTGCTTCAAATACAACGGAGAAGTAAAATAAAAATCCATCTCCACCACTAAGTGTGCTATCCTTTATGTATATACTTTGTTATTCACATTACTTCCTCATAATCAGAGCTCGAGCCATTGATGCAGATGCGTATTCAAAGGTGAAAATACCACACGAAAAAAGCATCCATGGTCGCCGGGTTGTCGAGTATGACTATTTCATCAAATGGATTACACTGGCTCAGGCAACGCATTCTCAGCTGTGTGTGGGCGTCTTATGCCCATATCAAGAAAATTTCCGCGCTATGGTGTCCAAAATATTTTTAAAATGTAACGTTTGTGGAGAAATAGTAAAAGGATCGTCCGAGCAACCAAGGTCGAAGCTTCGGCTACGGCGAAGCACTGTCTGGGGTATCATGTGCAGTGGAAGTACATATACTCAAACACATGAGTTATTTTCCTTTTTAAACATGCCGTTCATGTCACGGAATGCATTCTTAAAAGATGAGGTTGCAATGGACAGTGTACTTGAAGAAGCTCTGGAAGATTCACTTAATCAAGCAGTCGAAGGGGAAAAAGCAGCTGTTTTAGAGGAAATGGAGAAACAAGGACGTACAATCCAGACCGAGCCGTATGTAGAGTCTTGTGCCGCAGTAGATGGTTCGTGGGGACAACGAAGCAACGGCCATCGGTACAATTCGGCTTCCGGTTGTGCTGCAATAATTGCAACAAGAACGAAAAAGGTGTGCTACGTTGGCTGTAAGAATAAGCGATGTGTTGCCTGTAATTTGAATTCAACGCGAATCAAGAACAAGCAGCCCGTACGCAAACACAAATGCTACAGGAACTACAAAGGAGCATCAGGTGGCATGGAACCAGCGATAATCATTGAAGGTTTCAAGGCTCTCAAAAAGAAAGGAATAAAGTTTACCACCGTTGTCACCGATGGCGATTCAACAACTGTTGCTCGCCTGAAAAATAGTTGTGATTATGGGCCGGAAATTCGACATCAGTTATGCTGTAACCACGTTATGAAGAGTATGGGCAAAAAGTTACGAGAGGTGGGTTTTGTTTTATTTATTATAAGACTTAGCATCAGGGCACATATAGCAGAAGCGATAAACGCGTGGGTATTCAGCAAGACCATGCTGAAGCGGATAGGTCCCCCCGCGGGGCCCGGGTCGGTCGGTTTTTCGTAATGGAAATATTCGAGACCTTTTCATTTTCTTCAGTTTGGCCACAGACAAACAGACGTAACACTTGCGAAATTTCCACCGACCACTCTTTTAACGATAATTTTGAATCTTCATAGTTGTAGCTTTCACAACCAGAGGCACGCGCATCGCTTTTCTTTGCGATTGAAATTTCACACTAGCGCCTTCTGTTGACGATATTGCACAACTCAGTGTAGCGTGAAACATTTCCACCAGGTGATGTTAGTGTGAGCTGGGCGATGGATTTTCACGAAAATTGTTCTAGGTGTTATGTCTGTTGTCTGTGGTTTGGCGTTACACAGTCTTCAAAATTTCCTTTGCATTGCGTTGCTTTGATTCGAAAAACTAGGAGCAGAAGATTGCATGCCCCCATTTTTTTCAAATCGACAATGGTTTGATTTGCAGGTAATGTTTTCACGGGTAAGGTAATCGCTCTTTTCATTGAGGTAGTATCTATTGCTGCGGTAATGTCAATTGAGCACTTTTCCGACTAAAATGTTAGCAAAAAACATTTTTCATAGATGTATTATGCTTGAATTATGAGATTACACCATTTTTGTGCTTGAGATTTGCCCAAAAACCTATTTAACAAAATAGTTTCCCTAATTTCTCAGCGTAGTGTTCTAAGAGCACTTCAACAGCTATTAACTGAGAGATTTCGTGGTCAATTTTAATCATTTTGCGTTACTATACCATGTGACAGATACAATGGTACTCTAGGCACAAGGCAGTAAAAAAAATCAATTGCGAAAGATCTTGGATCGACCGGTAATGAAATTCGCCATGTCTTTGCTGAATACTTGTGCGTTTACCGCTTCTGCTGTATGGATCCTAATATTCATCAAGTTATTCTATTTTCATAGATCAAATGCCCAAAGCAATATGCCACTGCCGTAAATAAATGTATTGAAAGGACAACAAGAGGAATCCGAGCAGCAATCAAATATTGCGCCGAGAACACATGCGGAAAGGACGTTGAAGGATTGAGATACGATATTCGTAATGCTCCTTATCATGCATTCGGGGATCATAAAGGCTGTCGTGAATACTTTTGCACGATTAAAGAAGGGGACCCTGATAATGACAACAATTTGATTGCGGAGCTGGAAAAAGCAGGAATATGGAGCAAGATTTTAGTTATCGTTGAAAAGACTGCTGCAAAGGCCGAATTTGTGAACGAAAACAAGACAAGCAACTTGTAAGTCATGTAGGGTTTGGGACCATTTGGGTAGGAGGCAGGACCTATTTTGGGAACTTGCTGCTATAACTCAGTCAATTTTGAACCGATTGACTTAATTTTTGGAACACGATCAGATACGTACAGCATCTAGCCATACTCAAAGATTCAAGTCAATCGGTTTGAAATTGACTAAGTTTAGAAGGAAATAACCTAAATAGGTCCCCTGCCCAAATGGTCCCAGACCCTACTCCCTATAATTTAAATTTTATAAAGTATAATTATGTTCGTTCATCAACAGGGTTGAAAACTTGTATTGCAGACTTAGCAAATATAACGTAGGGAAACGAGTCGACACTATGAGTCGTGGCTCGTACCAGCGACGAGTATTTATAACTGTACTACAGCACAATGATGGGTTCTCGTGGCAAGACAAATACATGCATTTGTTCACTGGTGATGACCCAGGGCACTTCATGAAAAAAATGATCGAAGAAAAGCATAACTGTCTGAACCGAACCAAAAAAGCTGCGAATAAACCTGGGTTTTCCCGCCGAAAAGCACAATGCATCGAAGAAGAACATGATTACGGTGAAGACGCAGTAAATGCAATTGAAGACCCCGTAAACCAGGCGTATGATTATTCTACGATTGAATCAAAATATGAGGTAAATTATTAGTATTTATATAAAATTAGCAGTGAAAGCCGATTTCCTTACAATATGGCAACTTTGACAAGTTGTTACCTTGTTTCCCTATGATCTATTGAGCTGAAAATTTGACAACGAACTACAAATACGCTAGATTTTGTATTAGCAAAATTTGAAAATTTTCGAATCATGTATAAAAAAAAGGTAAATACTATGTGAAATTGTTCAAAATAATAGCAGCGTTTGTTTTTAATTTTTTTTTTCGTCACACTTGAACACTTCAGCTCTAGATAACTATTAATAAAAACTTGATTAACAAAAAAACAAGATTAACTGTTTTAGTTGTCAAAATACACCCATCTGTAACTATTTCATCTCTAGTTATCGTTCAACTGTTTCAATAGTTTTTGGAGTGTTTTGTAGTTTGTCACAGGAAAATTAAATCAATCGGATATCTTAGGCGCTGTCCATAAACTACGTAGACTCATTTTGAGCCATCTCAGACCCCCCCTCCCCCTCCGTAGACTTTTGTTCATACAAATTTTTCGAAATTTGTATGAAGCGTAGACTTTGGCCAACCCCCCCGTCCCTCCCTAAGAGTCTACGTAGTTTATGGACAGGCCCTTACTTGGTCATCCAAGTTTGCGTAGCTTGTATGGAAAAAGTGCTTTGATGCATTTTAATTATTCGAACTGAAACTCTAATAAAATACTAGTAGTTTCAAATATATTTGTGTTATCATTAAAATAATATATTAACATATCAACACTACAAAAAGAAACCGCAAACATTTGAACAACATTTTTTTTTCTATTTGTTTTTGAAGTTGTCGGAAGCCACGAGAGAACTATTGAGATCCAGCTTGTCCATAACCGAAATGGAAGGAATAGCTATGGGACGCATCCTCACAAAATATGTGCCTGAAGTTATAAGTTGTAGAGACTCGAGCAAATTAAGAAAGTGTGACATGATTCTTCAAGCCACAAACACGTGGAACTACTTGAAGAGCAATAGAGCAATTGTAGGTCTCATCCTTCGTTCCCTCAATGATCAAACCGATTCTCAAATGGGAGAGTGTAGAATGTTTGTGGACACCTGCCATCAGTACTTGTGCTGCGTTGTGGATGGTAATTTCGACAAAGTTTCCATATAAATTTATAAAATAACTATTTTATTTTATAGCGATTTCTGCGGACGGAACCACTGTGCTTTTGATAAAAAAAGTCGAATCCAAAGATAACATTTCCATAATTATGGCGAAACCCTCTAATAAGTTTGGATGTAGGCTAAAGGACGGGAAAATTACAGTTGGTAGAAACCTGAACATTGAGATTCAAGCTCTGTTGCATACAAGCAAGGTAGAAACATGTTTGATTGTTTTTGTAAATTCAAGCAACCATGCAGATACCATGCAAACTATGGTCAAATATGATGACGAATTCTTCCATAAAAATGTTTCTACAAAGCTGTCCGAATTTTTCAAGCTTTTTCTCAGCAAGAAGGTATTCGAAAATGCCACTCATATAAAAAAATAAAACCGTTTACAGCCACCAAGGTATTTTTTTGTAATGTATTTTATCTACAAAATAAGATGAATGTAAAATAAAGAGTTTTTTTGTAAAATAAAACAGGCTTAAAAAAAAACAAATATGAAAAATGACTTAATGTTTATTGGGCAAAACAAATAAATATCAATGACCAATTCTTCAGAAACCAAGCAAAAGTCTCGACTGGGAATTTGAAATTTAATTGTTTTTTTTTTATCTGTATTAACGAGATTTTTAGCCCTAGGCTAGTTCATCTCGGGACCCACACTTTGCTTCCCTTCCGAAGGAAGAACTCACATTTTGCGAGTTTGTCGGGAGTGGGACTCGATCCCAGGTCCTCGGCGTCCGCTCCACATTTAATTTTTTTATTTGTAATTTCATTGAAATTTGAATGAATGATCTAGAATTTTTATTTATCGTGGATATCTGATAGGTAGGTACTCTCCATACTCCAGTTCTACTAATCGTCGATATGCATTGGGATTCATCAAATCATTTCACATGTCCTCAAGAGAAAAATATGTTTCAAAGCGATGGCTTATCAAAGTCTGTGCAGCTTCTTACGGATATACTTTACTTCACCTTCCGCTGACTAAGTTAATGGATAGTTTGCAACGACATAAATGGAATAACAGCTACATATCAAAACATTATTAAGGTATTTGCCCAAATGGCGGCCGCGGTTTTTGGTCCTTTTTACTTGATTTTTATTGGAAAAAAACATTGCGGTGTTTCCTCAAGCGCGGCGCGTCATTGCCACACAGCAAGGCTGCGTGAAATGTGGCAATTTGAGGCGCCAATGACCGCGCGGCGTTTCGTATCCATAGAAATTTACAATAACTGGTTTCGGTCGCATTAAAAATATTTAAACTTCCTATTATTAACAACCAACTTCTTCCATTAGGTGGATTGATTGTTGTTGAAAAAGTACAAAGTGTACTTTTGTAAGCTTCTTTCACGCTGGCTAGAAAGATCCCATAAGGCGTCCGATTCTGGTAGGTGGATTGATCTTTTATGAAAAACGAAAACAAAGTTTGACAGATGCGAATTTTTGCCATCACGCATACAAACAGCAATTCAAGTGTACCAATACTAATAATTTTTTCCCAAGGATGCTAAGATGTTTGTCCTTAAACAGTTCTTCGTATTTCACAACAGGAACGATCAACGGTGAAAATAACATAAAGGAATGCATCAAAAAAACGACTTCTACCTATCTATCGAAAACATACGGATTCTCCATTGTTTTGACCGGATTTGGCATCCGCTCATTACGTTTCTTCTACACTAGAGATGCTCAAGACGGAAAAAGTCGATTTTGTCGAAAAATGGCAGACTCCATCAAACTTCCCTGAACTGCGTCCTGTGAAAAGATACTGGACTATAATTAAGCGGCATCTCAAGAAAGATGTAAGAGAAGTAAGTTCTGTTGATTGCCTCAACAAAATTTGGTCTGCGGCACAACGAAAGCTTACGGAGAAAGTTATGCAGAATCTAATGGGAGGTGTCAAGAGGAAAGTCCGAGCGTTCTTCAGAAATTCGAAGTAAATGTTCAAACTCACGTGCATTCGGTCACATGTATGTTGATTGTCTTATATAAACAATAAACTTATGAATTTGTTCGAAAATAAATCTTTTCTATTGAAAAACAGGTGTCCACTTTCTTTAATGAACAGTCCTTAGCACTGGATGCCGATCATTATTAAGATATTTCGGCAATTTTGTTTATGCACACTTTAGCCTTTATTTTATTATCATTGTTTATAAGATATATGTAAAACTACCTGTACCCGGCAAACTTTGTCTTGCCTCCTGCGTTTTTTGACGTTTCAAGTTTCTTTCCAAGACCAAGTTTCCGGTCAAAATGTATGTTCAATTTTTAAAAACTTTCAATTTTTCCATGTTTTTTGCCTTCCTTGGGTTAAAACTAACATACCGTAAACCGGGGTCAAATTGATCTCCGGGTCGAAATTGATCAGACGATTTTTAGTAAGGTTGAGCATACTTTTATTAGTTTCTTCACATGTATCGTGCTGTAGGAATAGAGTACTAAACGATAATTGTAGGTAAACTATTGTAAGTATGCTTTATCTAACCGAAAAACGTCTGATCAATTTCGACCCGGAGATCAATTTGACCCCGGTTTACGGTAACAAAACTGAGACGACTCAAATCGGACCTTCCGTTCGCAAGTTATGCGCGGTCCCACGTATGCCACTGCATTTTTATATACATAGATTTGACAAAAAAAAAGTGCAAGCTGGTGAAATTTCTCATAATAAAACCCATTTAAATTTCAACCGTGTTACAGAGCGCGAGGGCTCAACCAGTTGCATCAAAATTGTGCATAGTAATTTCAACCGCAAATACTAAAATTTCCCCATACAGCGTTGATTCATCCTACTGTATAATTACTTCTTAGGAATCTAAAATGGTGTGATTTGACAAGATCGCTTTAATTTTTATTAAGATTTTGTTCTTTTACGCATATTTATCGCTTGCTTTGATTTTGTTCACCTTCGTAATTTTAGCGATGCATCCAATCCTGATTCCGCAACACTGCTGGTAATCTTAGGTGTGGTCAGGGACTATTTTATCTGGTTATTCAACATTTTTGATGATTTGATGTTTCATATGCATGGGTTTTGTTCACTTTTTTAACTGTCCACTTCTGGTGGGACACCTGGAACCGGTTCCGGAACACAACCGGTTCAGATATGTTATTTGTGAATTGACTGGTAATTATCGGTGACAAATATCGGAAATAGCTTGTTAAGCGTTACGCGTTTCGACCTACTATTCTTCGGTCATCGTCAGCCGCATTCAGCTGGATTCACCCCTTCAACTTCGTCAGTTTAATATATAAGTGGTTCAGATATGGTCTGAAATTATTTTCCTGCTTACCGTTCATCTGGTTATCGATAAAGCCGCTATTTGGTGTGTCACATGCATAGGTTTGGTTCAGTTTTTCAATTGGTCACTTCCGACGAGATATCTGGAACCGGTTCTGGAACACAACCGGTTCAAATACGGTATGAAACTATTTTCCTGCGCACCATTCATTTGGTTATCGAAAAAACCGCTCTTTGGTGTGTCGCATGCATGGGTTTGGTTCACTTTTTTAAGTGGCCACTTCCGGCGGGATACCTGGAACCGGTTTCGGAACATAACCGGTTCAAATACGGTAAGAAACTATTTTCCTGCTTACCGTTTATCTGGTTATCGAAAAAGCCGCTTTTTGATGCGTCGCATGCATGGGTTTGGTTCAATTTTTGTATTGGCCACTTCCGGCAGGGCACTCGGAACCGGTTCCGGAACACTACCGGTTCAAATATGGTCTGAAACTACTTTCCTGCTTACCATTCAACTGGTTAACGAAAAAGCCGCTCTTTGATGTGTCGCATGCATGGGTTATGTTCACTTTTACATTTGGCCACTTCCGGCAGGACACCTGGAACCGGTTCCGGAACACCACCGGTTCAGATATAGTCTGAGACTATTTTCCTACTTCCCGTTCATCAGATAATCGAAAATGCCGTGATTTGATGGGTCGCATGTATGGGTTTGTTGCATTTTCATATCTGGTCCCTTCCTGGGGTACCGATCCGGAACACCTAAATGGCCATAACTCAGGAACGGCTGGACCGATCCGAACCATTTTCAATAGGAAACAATGGGACCAGATTCCGCGTCGAATAAGCCGTCGGTCATTAAAATCGGTTGTTGTTTACTACCTAAAAGTTAGGTGACCTTTTTTGTACACACACACACACACATACGCACACACATACATACACACACACACACATACACACACACAGACATCATCTCAACTCGTCGAGCTGAGTCGATTGGTATATAACACTTGACCCCTCCGGAGGCTCTATCAAATTTCCGTTTTTGGAGTGAACATATAGCCTTTCGGTACACCTTGGTGTACGAGAAAGGCAAAAATACAAGAAAACTTGAAATGAAAATGAATAGGACGCTTCTGGAGTTATTTTCCCTTTAAATTAACCATGTGCTCAAAAGGGGATCAATTGTGGCCCATTTTTGAAAAATACATCATAAGACATGCCTCCATAAAACACAGTTTTGAAAACTTTAACAATAATTTAAAGTCCTTCTGTTGTGTATAACTTGAAAACCATTATGTACGAAAAACGGATCAAGTTTTGTGTTTTTCTTGAAGTTACAGGCAAATTAAGAAAAAGGGATCAAGTCTCCCCAGTCTCCCCTACTGTTTTGGTTTTTTTTAATCTCCTTATTCGGGAATTTTCTGCCGTAGGCAGGTTCATCCCGGCACTGTTTTGCCTTTCTCGTACACCAAGGTGTACCGAAAGGCTTTATGTTCACTCCAAAAACGAAAATTTTATAGAGCCCCCGGAGGGGTCAAGTGTTATATACCAATCGACTCAGCTCGACGAATTGAGGTGATGTCTGTGTGTATGTATGTGTGTGTGTGTGTGTGTGTGTGTGTGTATGTATGTGTGTGTGTGTATGTGTACAATAAGGTCACCTCATTTTTAGATAGTAAATATGAACCGATTTCAACGACCGATGGTTCATTCGACGCGGTACATTGTCCCATTGTTTCCTATTGAAAATGGTTCAGATCGGTCCAGCCGTTCCGGAGTTATGGCCATTTAGGTGTTCCGGACCGGTACCCAAGGAAGGGGCCAGATATGAAAATGCAACAAACCCATGCATGCGACCCATCAAACCACGGCATTCTCGATTGTCTGAAGAACGGGAAGTAGAAAAAATAGTCTCTGACTATATCTGAACCGGTAGTGTTCTGGAACCGGTTCCGGGTGTCCCGCCGGAAGTGGCCAAATAAGAAAGTGAACATAACCCATGCATGCGACACGTCAAATAGCGGCTTTTTCGATAACCAGTTGAATGGTAAGCAGGAAAATAGTTTCAGACCATGTTTGAACCGGTAGTGTTCCGGAACCGGTTCCGGATGTCCTGTCGGAAGTGGCCAATTAAAAAAGTGAATCAGACCCAGGCATGCGACGCATCTAAGAGCGGCTTTTTCGATAACCAGATGAATGGTAAGCAGGGAAATAGTTCCAAACCTCATTTGGACCGGTAGTGTTCCGGAACCGGTTACGGATGTCCTGCCGGAAGTAGCCAATTAAAAAAGTGTACCAAACCCAGGCATGCGACACATCAAAGAGCGGCTTTTTCGATAATCAGATGAACGGTAAGCAGGAAAATAGTTTTAGACTATATCTGAACCGGTTGTGTTCCGGAACCGGTTCCAGCTGTCCCGCTGAAAGTGGTCATTCAAAAAAGTGAACCAAACACATGCATGCGACACATCAAAGAGGCCTTTCGATAACCAGATGAACGGTAAGCAAGAAAATAGTTTCAGACCGTATCTGAACTAATTGTATTCCGGAGCCGGTTCCGGATAACCTGCCGGAAGTGGTCAATTAAAAATGTGAACCAAACCCATGCATGCGACACATCAAAGAGCGGCTTTTTCGATAACCAGTTGAACGGTAAGCAAGAAAATAGTTTCAGACTATATCTGAACTAATTGTATTCCAGAGCCGGTTCCAGATATCTTGCCGGAAGTGGCCAATTAAAAAAGTGAACCAAACCCAGGCATGCGACACATCAAAGAGAAGCTTTTTCGTTAACCAGATGAACGATAAGCAGAGAATATTTTCATCAAATACATTTATTGTTTATCAACTTCAATCGTTTCTACAAAATGAAGTTCACAATCTTCTTATAACTTTCGAACTGTTCGTCCAATCAAGTGAGTGATTGTTTTTTGGGATATACAACTGTTTTGGAAATAATATAATGTTGTTGATGGAGCATCGTATAACTTATGAAAATAGCGCATCTACTTACATATTGAGAGACTCATGAAGTTAAATTCCGAATATATCGGAAACGGTTATTTTCAGAAAGGTTATTACAGTAGACGTTCAGTCAGTGCAAGCGGTTTAACTGCAATGATTTTTAACTGCAATCACCTCCAAATGTCAAATGTCAAAATGGCGCGCCATGTTAGCCCAAATGAACAGACGGATGAAGTTCACGTTCATTTAACGTCAGTTGATGGTTTGTTTGTCTGTGGTTTGTTGATACTGCCAGGCGTTCCAGTTATCGGATTTTTGTTCGCTAAGTGAAACGTAAACATGTTGCAGTTATCGAACGTCTGCTGTATTTTTGAAATCTCACTAAAATTTGAAAACGGTCTGATAAAAAGTTCCAAACCTTTTTTCACGTTGTTTACCCGACTATCTATCGCGTAAGCTTACAAAACTGAATCGTTTGTTTGAGAAACCGCATAAGTGCATTCGACACAATTGTTGGAAAACAACAAAAAACTGATTTCCTCGAAATTTTGACCTGGAGCATTGCGATTTTAGTATGAGGATCTTTAGAAATGCACAAAACAAGGTATCTGAGTCCATCATTCGATCATAATAATGCTTTAAACAATAACTACAGTACTTTGAAAATCATGCACTTAGGTTGTTTCTCAAACAAACGAAAAATCAATTACGATAATTATGCGTTTTGGATACTTTATCATCTTATTTTATTAAATGCATGTGCCCATTATTTCAAAATACGCATAAACACATAAATAGACATCGTAATGAAGCAGATTTGCTTTTTGGGGTCGTCCAAATACCACGTGGTCATGCTTGAGTTTAGAAAAATTTTATTACTCAAGTTATAAAATTGAAATATTAGCGCTCTATAAAGAACTAGACGCGATATGTAATTAGGGATCGTAAAGAACATCTCTATATTGAACCTTTCCTTACTATGTGGCTGTCCATAAACCACGTAGACTTAAAGGGGGTCTGGTTCAAGTTGCTCTACAGAAATGTTCAAAATTGTATATAGGCGAAAGTTTACGGGGAGAGGAGGGTGAGGTCTGAGATTCCTAAAATTTGGTGTACGTGGTTTATGGATAGCCCCTATGGTTTTAAAGAGCTGATGAACAAAGTTGGAAAAGAGGAAATGGGGGATTAAAGATTAACTTTTGTAATATGTAATGAACTAAAAAAACTCGTTTTTCAAAATTGAACCTATCGCATCCCTAGCGCTCGCCCCCTCCTCCCTTTAGCTCCCCCCCCCTTCATTATATTACGAAATTAACAAAAACTTAGGGGAGTATGTTTGAATTACGAAAGCGTTGGAATAGTAAAATCGGGTTGGTGATTTTTGTCACACCGTCTCGCCTAGCGTTATTTGATTAGTGAAATGTATCAATGATTGGCTCGTTGCATATGGTTATGTAAGGGGTTGTCCATAAACCACGAATACCAAAGTTTAGGAATCTCAGACCACCCATCCCACCATAATCCCCTCTCGTCGACTTACACCCATATGAAAATTTCGAAATTTGTATGGAGCGGAGACTTTGGCCAAACCCCCCCCCCTCCCCTCTCCCCTAAAATTGATGTATTTTCAACAATTTTGAGTGAATAATGAGTAATGTTTCAATTTTGGTTCATTTCATCTTTATTTCATTGAACAATACAAAACTTGGATTTCTCCGCTTGGGTACATCACACGCGCGCTGCCACCGAATGTTAACAAGCAATGAAAAATTCAAAGCTATTGAAGCGCCGCGCGTGGTGATAATCGGAAACATGCACTTAGGTGGTTTCTCAAACAAACGAATATTTTGAACCTTAATTTGAAAGGGTTTGTGGAACTAACTTTTTCTGAAATTTTCAGGGAAAGTGTATTTACCCTCAAAGATATGAAAACCGTCAAAAAGTCATTTTTGATAAAAATGTCACTTATGCGGTTTCTCAAACAAACGATTCAACTAAGGTTAACAGGGAAGAAAAAAAAAGTGAATGATCTGATGAAGGGGAAGATTGTCAATGTCTACTTGTTTTGTTTCACACCAGACAAGACTTAACAATTGTGCCACAAAGCTAACACAACATCATCTAGCTTCTAGAAAATACCGTGCTGCTGTTGCGTCAACAGGTTGTTCGCCACAGATTCCAGCAGAAAGTATGTTCTTTAAAACGATACAAAGCACTGCTGGTTTGGGAAGAATTTGGCAGATTATAACTAAATGATAACTCGGTTGCAGTTTTTTTTAAACAAATATGACGCCGTCCCCAAATTACGCGTCGCTCAAGGGAGAGGGAAAAGTACAACGTACAACCGAACGTTACGGTCAATACAAAAATTTTAGGACTTTCATACCAAAAAAGCGTAACGGAAGAGGGGGGGGGGGGAGGTTGTTAAAACATGACGATTTTAGCGTTGCGTTCTAAATGAATGCTATTAGTTTTGTTTTATGGCTTTTTACTCGAGTGGTCAGTATTAAAAAAAATGATTAAACTATTTCGCGTCAATATAAAAAACCTAACACATTTTAAAATTATTTTGTTACAAAAAATGTAGCAAATACTACAATAAATGTGTTACGATTTTTTGTTATAGGCAATTATTTTGATATGCATAATGTAACAAATGCTGTTATTATATCTGTTTGAATAAATAATACAAGTTTTGTTTTTAAAATAATAACAAATTTTGTTACAATTTTGTTATGGTTATTCACATATACGAATCCTTCGAACAAAATTATATCAAATTGTGTTATTTCAAACAACGGTTGTAATAATTTTGTTATAATCTTGTTAGGAGCTTCTGGTCGGGATGTTATTCAATTACGTTTGAAGAATGAGTAAGCCAGGCATTTTCCCGGCTTTCGTTGCTGACGTTGACTCCTTACGGAGTCAATGCGGAAGCGATGTTTCAAAATTCAATGCGCATAAATCTCACCAAGCATACACACATCAAAGATTACCACTCTACGGGAACCGTGCGTCCTACCGTGTATATCGGTTACCGAATGATTGATGGCAAAGTTTGCGCCAAGCATAAGGTATTAGCACCTTGCGCGCTCCGCATGATTTGGATGGATATTAAGGGGGACGATCCGGTAGGACAAACAAGTGGCTAACCACACGCAACACACTGCATCACCATCATCATCAGTTGGTCGCCATGAGGTGATTGATTGGTTTGTAATGATGCACGCGCTGTAGAAACTGTGGTGGGATGTGGATTTGAGAAAAGCATCAAGTGTGATATTTTTTTATGAAATAAAAATAATCTTCCCATTTTTACGGTACGATTTGTATGTAAAGTCAAGGTACGTACTTTCTACGAACATCAAAATGCTACAGAGAACTTGACAGAATATGGGGCGGACCTGGTGTGGTGGTTAGAACACTTGACTATCACGCCGAGGACCTGGGATCCAATCCCACTCCCGACAAACTCGCAAAATGTGAGTTCTTCCTTCTTCCTTCCGTGGGTCCCGAGATGAACTACACTGAGGATACTGTTCGTATGTTTTTCATAGTTTACATCTTATGAATCAGTTATTTTTTATTTTTTTCATCATTTCATAGTTCTCGTATGCTTTTCATACTTTGAAATGTGAAGACTTTTCGTATGAAAAATCTCATAAGAAGCATCGTATGAAAATCATGAGATATGTTATGAAACACCATTGCTAAAAAACAACAAAACTTTTATTGGCTTCTAAGCACTTCAACTTCCGAAGCGTCGGTGGGCGTAACGGGTGTCCACTAAATAACGAGAATGGTTTTAGCAACTGATTAAAAAATTACAAGCGCCCATAGAGAAAAGTTTTTTTATGCAAAACAATCATCTATCTATCCACAAAGTCAGCGTATTTTTTATTTTGTTTCAACTTATTCTGTTCTGTAGAAAACGACATTGAAACAGGAAGCACTAGTTAAGCGCCTTGGACGGCTCTACCGATTGCTAAAAAAAACCGTAAAAAAGTTAAAAGAAAACCTAAAATCTGTCCAGTTTTGAATGAACTCTACAACCTGGCATCCCTAGAAACAGATCCTGATGGAAATAGATGTAAACTAGCTAAATCAATAAGCATGAAATCATTTCACATCATTAAACGTACTTTTGCGTCATGGGCTGGATAAATCAATAGAATGCCGTGTAAAATATCAAATATTCACATCAAATCACATTTACACGTTGGACGACATGTAAATGGTTTGTTATAAAATAAAATAGCACACAAAAAGGTCAACAATGAACCGCAGTGCACAAATTACATTGACACGTTTTTATGATACAGAAAAATGGCATTTTTTGGAAATTTCAATAAACGTCATTTACGAGAAAAGGCTGCCATCAAAGCAGTAAAACCAGTCAGTATCCCCAATTTTTTTTCCTATTGTTGTTTGAGTGTGTAGATGCTAAAGGTAGCTTGGAAGTCAATTATTTCAACTAACTATTTCACAGATGCAGAAAATGCGTGAAAGTTAAATTTTAAAAGTCGTACAAAGCAGTTGCTCAAACATCACTACACAAATATGCTGTACAAATTACTACGTTCAATTTTCTAAAATTTTATATTTTTCCATGAAAGTACAGTGTTAAACCTTTATGATAGATAGATTCAGATTGCCGTTTTTGAAGATCATATATTTTTAAGAGCACTTTGGAAGCATTCTCGTTATTTAGTGGACACCCGTTATGAGTAAAGCACGCACTCGCCAACCTTGACGTTCCTGGTTCGATTCCAGGTTGCGATTTTTTTTTAATTTGTGCAAAACATTTCATAAAAATATGTATGATAGTCATACGACATAGTTTCAGTTTTTATACGTTATCGGTATGATTTTCATACGTGAATGTTATGAAATATATACAGTAATAGAATGACAATAATAGATGGCGCTTTTAATCCAAAATCATAGTTCGTAACTATGATTTTCGCAAGAAATTCTTGTGGCAAAAAATCATAGTTGATTCGTATGATTTTCGGAGTTGCAGTATCCTCAGTGTAGCCTAGGGCTGAAAATCTCATTAATACAGATAAGAAAAAAATACAGAATACCTCTAAGTATACGCAATAGCGGTATTACATAATCTTACTCATTCATAAGCCAGGCGACTGGGCACTTCAGATCCGAAGTCTTGATCATAACTGCTTGACTGTTAATTAGCATTATAACCAGCGGGAGTAGTGGCATAACAAAGTGAGTTATTAATTAAACATATCCCCTCTTTTCAGGAATTTAATTGCTTCTAATAAAACTATCAAATACTGATGGTTCACCTGGCTTTCTCAGTCTAGATAAATTCAGAAGGACTTACTTTGTGTCAATGACTTTTTCCAGAAATAGGTACACGATTTCCGGTAAATACGCAAATTGTGCCTTAATTTATCTTAATTTCTTTTTTGGTAATTTCAACGGTCTGGCGAAAAAAAAACAAATTCTTTTTGTTTCTGATATCGTAAAACCAAAGTGGACTTCACTTTTCTATAAGCCCTTTCTAAACAAATGCAATAATAAATTACAACATCGTTAATTTTCGCACTGCCAACGAGGTATGTTCAACAATTGCAATACAGTTTTTTTCTGCTTGCTAGTGTTGACCGTTTTATAAACGGATACGAGGTCCTGAACGGAGGTAGTCTGGTAGCTCTGGTTTTCTAATCCGGGGGGGGTTTTGGCGGTGTCTGTTAACACTTTTGCACAGAACTACACTACATGAAATGAACTACACACACGCAGGGATGCCATACATATATATGTACAGATTTATTTGTATTATTCAGATTTTTGTGCATCTGTACAGATAGCGTTTGTATGAAATACAGATTTTCTGTTAGTATGGGATACAGATTTCTCACCTAAATTGTGTATGGGATACAGATTCTTGAACGAGTGATACAGACAATCATCTAGCATCTCTGCACACACGGACGCCTGGTATACTTCTGACTAATATTCAATTTATGAAGATGGCTGCGCCCATTACCACTCACCTGATTCTAAATTCCTTATCGCTAGGGTGCGTCCTACTGTATTTTTGCTTACATTTAAAAACGTGACTTTTCCAAAGCAATCTATATATATATATATATATATATATATATATATATATATATATATATATATATATATATATATATATATATATATATATATATATATATATATATATATATATATATATATATATATATATATATATATATATATATATATATATATATATATATATATATATATATATATATATATATATATATATATATATATATATATATATATATATATATATATATATATTCATTTATATATATATATATATATATATATATAAATGAATATCTGTCTGTCTGTCTGTCTGTCTGTCTGTCTGTCTGTCTGACCGCTATGGATTCGGAAACTACTGAAACGATCGGTGTGAAATTTTGTGTGTGGGTATTTTTGGGACCGGGGAAGGTTCTTAGCTTGGTGCGGAATCTGTCCGGGAGGCTCCCATACAAATGACCTTGCGGGGTACTTCGCTATGGAACTGGATGTCAAAAAACACAGTAGGCAGGCAGTACGACGTTTGCCGGGAAGTACAAGTTAATGCTTCCAAACAGATATGTCAACATTGTAAGTGATCATGCAAGGCTATTTTGGGTGGTATCACATTTCCCGGAATGCCATCTCCTGGAATGCCATTTCCCGGAGTGACACTTCCCGGAATGACACATTTCCCGGAATGACACATTTCGCGGAATGCCATTTCCCAGAGTGACATTTCCCGGAATGATGGTGGATCATTGTGGCTGAAGTATGTTAAGCCGAGGTACATCAGAACGAAAGTGTCAATAGGCCGAATAGGTCATTATAGGTCGAATAACTTTTGTGGTGGGTTGCGTGTTATCTTCTAGGCGGTTGAACTGGTAATGAATTCAATCATAATTCTCGGCCAACTTGATTAGCACAAAAATACCACATATCCTTTTCTTTATAATGGAAATAGTTATTTATGTAACGAGTTGCAAAAAGTTGATTTTTTCAGCACGAGTCGTACATTTATCCAACGAGGCTCGCCGAGTTGGATAAATACGAAGAGTGCTGAAAAATCGAGTTTTGCAACGAGTTCCATACAAAATTTTATGCAATGATTTTTTTCATAATGCAACTCATTTGAGTTGCATAATATTCATAATGCAACTCAAATGAGTTGCATTATGAACATTATACAACTATTTTTCATTATGCAACTCATTTCAGTTGCATAATGAACCAGTTCGGAAAAAATAGCCATTATGATACCAAAATGAGTTAGATAAAATGTAAATTATGATACTGAATTGCATAAAAGCTTTTTATTAAACTTTTAATATATAAAGTGTTGGGTTTTGATTCTATCGTGCCCTCATGATTAGCATGTCCTCATTGGACCAACCATCCGGTTGTCCGTGAAGGACTTCGTTTATCGTGCTCTCATCGGATCAACCAGCCGGTTCTCCGTGATAAATCGAAGATGTTTTAGTCGAAAGCCCTTAGATCCCCTCATCCACCATGGTAAAGTACATACAAAAAAAACAACAAATGTAACTAACCTATCTGCATGTACTTCATTATGAAGCAAGCTACCACACATTACAAGGACGGCCACTGGGCAGCCTAGTGGAAAGGTATTATTATGAAACTGTATACACCTCGAAAGAACAGCTCATTCTTAAAAGAAGGAAAAATCTCTGATGGGAGAGTTAGTAGAGTGGCCGCCAATAGTACAATATAGCAGCCGAGTTGAATTGTTTGATTAGCACAAATGGATATAAATACTACTAACTCTCTCATCAGTGATTTTTCCTTCTTTTGAAGATAGGTTGTTCTATCGAGGTATACAGTGACGATTCGTTCGTTGAGAGCTTTTTAGATGGGCTGTTTCGATGGTTGAATGTTCACTGGTTGGGGCAAAACCCAACTGAAAAGCACTGTCAATATCAAAATTGATGTCAAAACAAGTTTGACGTCTGACCGCCGTCGCATCACAGCTCCTGTATACAGAACGTTTGCGCAAGTATGTGAGTGTTCCGTGACGTATTTCTCGTCACTTGCGTGTGTCTCGAGCATTTTGATCAGTTGTCAGTTGCCCCAACGAACGAACACGAATCGGGGCGCAGTCGTGACCCAACCAGCGAATCTGGACTGTATGAGTTAAGATCGAACAGTCCTGGACATTCCCCGTGAAAAGCATCACCATCACACCATCATTATCACAGATGCTCATGGCAACATCAACAACAACACCGACGACGACGGCGATGTAGCCAGTCCGTTCAACCCTGAGCCCGCCAACCTCAGGCATCAGCAGTTCTGCCCTTAGCTACAAGAAGTAGAACAGATGCATCTAGCCAGGTCAGCAAGCCTGGCAGCCACCGATTGGTGATATCCGGACCAACCGACGGACCTCACCCCTCAGCAGGTTTATGCCAAGCAACACCAACACGGCTATAATTTCCTCTATTTTTAATAATAAGCTTTTTTTTTGTAGGTTTCGTTTAACTTGAATATCAATAAAGAATCATTACCTTTTCGTTCTACGCAACGAGTAGTTAGCTTTTTTTAAAACTTGGACTGGGTGACAAAACCCAGAAGTTATGTATACAACATTAACAATTCATTTAATTAGGATGCTATGATGCTATAACATTTGCCACATCACAAACTCTCCCATCAGAGATTTTTCCTTCTTTTGAAAATACAAAATCAAACTATTCGCTTAGGCTGCCCAATGTCCGTCCTTAGAATTTAAGTTATTCAATTGAATGATCTAGCACGCTAGCTCCCTAATGATTTGATGCCCCATTTCGCGAAATTAGTAATTCCGGGAAATGTCACTCCGGGAAATGGCATTCCGGGAAATGGTATTCCGGGAAATGGCATTCCGGGAAAATGATCATTCCGGAAAGTGGCATTCCGGGAAAATGATCATTCCGGGAAATGTGTCATTCCGACAAATGTCATTCCGGGAAATGTCACTCCGGGAAATGGCATTCCGGGAAATGTGATACCACCCTATTTTGGCATCGGAATCCGATTACCTCTGGGGGAGAACTAGAGATTCAACATGATTGTTCAAGCTAAGGCGTCAGTAAGAGCAGGTAAGACACTTTTTTTCGGCTTAGGTCATAGAGCATTGATAATATTGGTAAACCACGTGGTCATGAGGGGGGGGGGGGGGGTCGGCCAATGACCATTTTGTATGGACAAATAAAATTTTTTGTATGGACTAATGACCACGCGGGGGGGGGGGTTTGAAAAGTCCCAAAAAAATGACCACGTGGTTTATGGACAGCCCCTAATGACAATCTTCACGAAATAGGAGTACGCCAGTATTAATGGTGGTCTGCATATTTCGGCGCTTCAGGATTCAGCCTGTCCATGGTACAGACCTATATATCAGCAAGCAAGGACAAGTAAAACGATATCGGGACGCGGAATGGTCGCGCTTGCATCCACCGGCCGAGAAATTCAACTGGCTTGAGAGGGCTGCCACCATCCGGCAGGTTTCTGAGGATTACTACGACGCGGAAAAACCGGATGATTTTTTCTGGAGGGGGGTGGGGGCAGGGGGCCTAACTTGAGATGACATGAACGCCCGATATTTGAATATGCAAATCTGGATTGCAGTTTTGAAGAGTCAAAATGACTGGATTCACCCAGAGATTCCTTCAAGAATGCATCTAGGGATTCCACAAGACATTTCTTTGGGGATTTAGATATCTTTATAGGTTCCTTCAGTGATTGTTCCAGTGTTGTTTTCGCGGTTTCCTTCGAGAGTTTAACCAGAGATCCTTTATTTCTGCAGGTATGTCTTCAGAGATGTCTTCCAGAATTTGAAACTCGGTGGCGCAGGGATTGTGGATCACAGGGTCGTTCTAACGTGACTTGTCGCTCACATCTCCAGCTGAGGACGAATATACCAGCAGGACCGATAGGAATTACTACAATTACTCACCAGTGTTTCACAAATGGATACAAAAACATGCTCGTCGATACGGAAAGTATAAAACGTAATAAAATTCTGTGAATTCAAGAAAGGCGAGGCCTGGTGACTCCTCTAGAGCCCGACAAAGCAGAAAATCACGAAAAAGTGGTGGAACTGTTTCAACCCAGGGCTATGCTACTTAAATAAGCAACCACTGCAGCATAAAATTTACAATATTTCTGTTTATTGTGGTAACGTCACTATTCGGGGTGTATACTTGCGGTTTCTATTGTTGTGGATGGTCGCTTGGGGTTCGGGAACCTCTGATTCACTTCGGAGGCGAAGACCGAACGTCTTAAGGCGCGCCTGCCATGACGAAGGCGGCCGCCTGCGGTTGATGGCAGCTTCCGGGAGCTGGTGTCGCAGCCGAAAGACGGATTCCGGCAGCCAAACCCGGACAATAGATACAAAACCTGCAATGCAGAACAAAATGGCGTCCTCGAACGTTGTATTCGACCACAAAGCGCGGCAGTCGAGGATAACGTTCACTAACGGGATCGATGACGACATTTCTACGGTTCCGCGATGGCCCAATACAGAAGAGGGGAAGGGGGGCAGCTAGCGAAAGCGCCGCCGGCTGGAATTCCTCATCGCACGTTTGTTGATGTGTGCCGTACCGCACGGTGTCAAAATCTCGATTTTTATCGAACTTTCATGTACCTCGGATTTTTCTTCGGAAATTGTTAGTATTTGGGCTATATATTCATAATCGGAAGACGAGAAAATATTTTATCGGTGAAAATTTTTCCATACATTTTGTATGGGACGTTTTTTGGTTAAAATCAGTATTTAATTAATTTTAGTATGGAAAATAGCCAAAAACTTAGATAAATCAAAATTTCCCCGATGGAATATTTTATAGCTTCCCAATTATAAAGTATAGCCAAAATGCTGACTTTCTGTGAAGAAAGATCCGAGGTACATGGAAGTTCGATAATAATCGGAATTTTGACACCGTGTACCGTCGTCTTCTTCAAAAGTCTGTTGGAGAAATACTCCGAAATACAAGAAAAAGGCCCAATTCTTGGACCTAACCACACATTAGACCCCTGTGACGCCACAAAACCGCACTTCTAATAACCTTACACAGTTTTACAATAATTTGTACCTTTTTCTGATTGTTTTCCGTTTTTACAGTTGGTTTCACAATTTTATAGTGTCGTTTTCAACATCTAACAAAAAAGCTACAATTTTGACACATTAGTTTTTAGGTGGCTTTCAACAATTACTAACACTTTAACGTACTTTTCTACAGCAGTGAACAATGACTAATACATTTCCCAAATTAACTTCCGGTTTCACGTTTTCACTAACAATACTAATTCCACCTAATAAAGAAACAAAACACTTAAGTTAAAACAATTTCACCACTAGAGAGTTTTACAATTTTTACTTTTACATTTACACACGCGCGCACTTCTAAACCGTTCGTGAATCACCAGACAAAGAGAACTGCATGGTGTAACGCAGCCGTATTTATAGAAGATTGCTTACATACATAGAGTGCATTTTTGCAAATTTACACTTTTCGCATGATAAAAACGGGACATGTCTGTATTTTTGAACTTGCGCGACACCTGTGGGTTAAACTCATTAATTTAAATCGGTTCTAACTGCTCGAATATGAACTGTCACTTTGAGCATGACAGATGGCCGTGAGAGTGGATCAATGCATCAAGTCACTGCATGAGTGCCGCTCACTCCATTGGTTTTAGTGACTAATTCAGATAACGGCGTATTAGGTTTCGGGAACAGGATATTTAGGATGTGTGGTGGAGCCACAAGCTAGATATGGAACCGACGGTAGCAAATTTCACTAGAGATTGCTCAAATTAATCCATCTGGAATTCGCAGTATTTCTACAGGTATGTCTAGCAGAAATTCTTCACATCCAATTGTTCCTTCAATTATTCGTCTAGAAATTATTGCAGACATGGAATTTTTCGGATTTTTTTGTCCAGTGATTCCTACAGAATCTTCCAGGAATTCGCTAAGAAAACTCTACTGTGATTTCCTAAGGAATTCCTCATGGGGTTTCTTCAGAAATTCACCCGAGAATTCCCTCAGTGACTTTTCTGAAATTACTTTTGGGATTATTTTAAAAATGACTCCAAATACTCTTCTTAGGATTCCTACAGAAATTCCTTCAGAAGTTGTTCCAGGATTTCTCTGTGGATGCCTTCAGGGATTCATCTAAAAAATCCTACAGGGATTCGTCCAAGTATTCCTCTATAAAGTTCGCTAGAGATTCCTCTAGAAATTCCTCCAGGTATTCCTCTAGATATACCTCGAGCAATTCCTCTAGAGATTCCACCAGGGGTTCATCCAGGAACTTCTCCAGGAATTCTTTCAGGGATTTGTTCAAGAGTTCATCCAGGGATTCTTCCTAAACGTTCTCCAGTGATTCTTCAATAAAATCCACCAGAAATTTCCTCCAGGATTCCTCCAGGAGTTCCTTAGAAGATAGCTCAAGGAATTTCTCTAGAGATTTCTCCAGAAATTCTCTCAAGTATGTCTACTGGAATTCCTTCAGGAGCTCCTCCAGGCATTCCTTTAGAAGTTCCTCTAGGGAGTGCTCTTGGAATTCCTCCACAAATTCTTTTAGGAATTTCTCCAGGAATTCTTTTAGAAAAATCTACAAGAATTCATCCAGGGATTTCTATAGGGATTCCTCCAGGGATTCATTCAGGCATTCCTACAGGATTTAATTCTGGGAATTCCTTTAAGAATTCCACCACCCCAGGAATTCCTGCAGATGTTAACTCGGGAAATCCTGCAGAATTTACCACAGGAATTCAGGATTTCATCCAGGCATTTCCTCCAGGATTGCCAAACAAGATACTCCATATACTCCAATACCTCCAAGAATTAACTCAAGAATTAATCCAGAATTGATCCAGAAAATCCTCCAGGGATTCTCTCATATTTTTGAGATTAGTGCAACGTAAGAACTATATCACAATCACACGACACGACGCGGAACAGGACATAACATCGTCCGGATGATGGGTGACAACAAACCCGAAACCAGTCGTTAAAAAAGGTAAATTTATATCCTTTGTTATTTGTAAGAACAAAAAGTGTTATGTTCTGTTCCGCGTCGTGTCGTGTGTTTGCGTCCAGGGATTCCTTTCTGAAATTGTTTCAAGAATTTCTTCAGTAATTCCTCCAGAAGTTTTTCCAGAGATTCCTCCGGGAATTCTTCCAGGGTTTCCTTGAGGATTTTTTACAGAAATTTCTCCTCCAGCTGTTTCTCCAAGAATTCCTTCAGAGATTTCTCCAGGAATTACTTCAAGGGATCCCTCCAGGAATACCACCAGAATTTTCTCCAGGAATTAGTCCAGGTATTTATCAGAAATTCCTTTAGGTATTCCTTTAAAGATTCTTTCAGGAATTCCTCCGATGATTCTTCCAATAATTCATCCAGATATTCCACCAAGAATTTTTCCAGGAATTCCTCCAGAAATTCTTCTGGAAATTCATAATGGAATTTCTGCAGGGATTCCTTCAGGAGTTCATTTGGAGATTTCTCAAGGATTTCTCCAGTGATTTCTCCAGGTATTTTCTAGAAAAACCACATGAAATTCCTGTAGAAATTTCATAAGGGATTCCTCGAGGAGTTTCTCTAGAAATTTTTGAAAGGGTTCCTCCAGGTATTCTACCTGAAAGTTTACCAGCGATTCTTTAAGAAAATCCTCCAGAAGTTCCTCTGCAGATTTCTCAAGGAATTTCTCTAGATATTCCTCCAGGAATTCGCACAGGCATGTCTCCATGCATTCCTTCAGGGAATCCTCTTGGGAAAGCTCTTGGAATTCCTCCAGGAATTCTTTTAGGAATACCACAAGGCATTCCTCCAGAAGTTCCCTCAGGGATTTTCATAGGCATTCCTCCAGGGATTCATCCTGGCATTTTTCCAGGATTTGATTCTGGGACTCTTCCGAGAATACCTTTAAAATTTCACCAGGAATTACCCCAGGAACTCCTGCGGAAATTACCTCAGGAATTGCGGTTTTAAATTAAGAAAAATTCAATGATTTTTTTATTTTTAAACAAAAGAGCACCTTTTTCTGAGACGCTACGATTTTTTTCAGATTTTTAGAACTTTATTTTGGTATCTAAAATCTATTTCAAAGAGATTTTTTGAAATCACCTTT
Organism: Aedes albopictus; assembly: GCF_035046485.1. Taxonomy (NCBI): domain Eukaryota; kingdom Metazoa; phylum Arthropoda; class Insecta; order Diptera; family Culicidae; genus Aedes; species Aedes albopictus. The sequence continues at coordinate 131,425,300 of NC_085136.1, read as the reverse complement.
TGACAGCTGGGCAACTGCTTGACAGCTCCGCTCAGTACAAAATGCGACGAGGGGTGATTCGACAAATCGCTCCCATACAAATTTCAAATTGATTTTTAAATAAGTTCCCGGACACCAAAATTGATGAAAATTTGGATTTCGGCTCAGTTTGGCATGCAGATTCAGAATATTGAATTATCTCAACACCACTAAAGAAGCCAATTCTTTCAAAAATAATCCAATAGTTCATTCAGAAATTACAACGTCAATTTATCCAGGAAATCATCCTCCTGGAGCTTATACACGAATTATTCCAAGAATTCAAAGATTCCTGCAAGATTTCTCCAGAGATTTCTCCAGAAATTGGTTCAAGAGATTCCAGTAATTCCACCAGGATTTACCAGTAATGTACCAGCAATTCCTCGAGGAATTTACCAGCAACACCTCCAGGGATTCCACCAAAGATTCTTCCGGAACAGAAGATATTAAAAATCATTGGAATTGAACCAATTTAAAGTGTCGTAGTGATAGATCCACAATTAAAATGGGGCAATACAAAGTTTGCCGGGTCAGCTAGTCACTCATACAAACGAAAATCTTTGAATTGGAACCAACCCGTTACAGTAAACAATGGGCAGCAATTAGCCAAATTTACTGCTACCGATGCCTATTAGAAGTACCTAATTTGCATGCAAGGATATCCGCAAGCACACATGGAGATGCGGATGTTGGACTCTAGGAACCGGCGATCGATGTGTTTCCATCCAGCAGCGTTTTTCAGCAGACAGTACGATAGCTAAGAGGTCGTTCATAAACCATGTAGACTTTTTTGAGGGAGGAGGGTTCTGGCCAAAATCTACGCTCCATACAAATTCCAAAACCTTTGAATGGACAAAAGTCTACGAAAGGGAGGGGATTTCTGAGATGGCCATATTTTGTTCTACGTGATTTATGAACAACCCCTATTTATCAGCAGAAGCTGAATGAGTGGATAAGTGAGATCAACAAGCAGCGTCTAAGGTCTCTCAAAGACGACTTTAAAACGGCTGATTTGACAAGGAGTGCCAGAGGGTAACGGACGACGAAAATGTTGCCTGAAGTCGAATATAGGGAAGCAAGAGAAGCCGTCGGCTACTAGCCGATAACCGAGTCCATCGCAAAAAGCAAAAGAGTATAACGAAAACGTGATTGCTCATGCGCTAGATAGTATGGAACAGAATGACATGCGGAAAATTTACGAAATTGTCAGTGGCTTTCAAAGAAAAACTTCGACTTTTCCCATCATTCACAAAGACTGTTGCGGCGTCGGCACTGGGTCTTAGAGCAGATCAAAAACTCGTTTGATTACGATCAAACTACAAATTCTTTATTAATTATCATACACTTCAAGTTAATTTCACTACTTACAATCTTCAGTGATTCGCCGCCCTAACAGTTTTTGGTTTCAAACCCGATACAATTTAAAAAATACTAATAACTGCAGAATGCTTTAAGCACTTTTTAGCAATATCGCTTTACTTTATCAATGCACTTCTTTCTCCCTTACCATGGAACTTCCAATCCACTACATAGGGTGGCCAGTCGCATCTATCGCGCTAACAAAGACCATTATGGAAACTTGCTGACAGATGGTGGCTGCCAGGTTGAGAGAGCACTGTGAGGTATTGTTGAACCGTGGGAATGGAAGAGCGAACGACAGAATTAGAATGGACAACGCTGGACGGACTATCGAATCACCAAAACTAGGCGTGTTCAAGAAAGCAAACAAGACTGCTAGGAAAAATGAACCCCTCAAGCTTTTCAAGTACGGTAGCGGGTAGCTATATCAAGTCTTACACGGTGTTGGAGCGGTGTTGGAGGAAAAATTGTGAATATCCAGCAGTTGTTGGGGCATATGGGGCAAAATAAGCATTAAAAAGGATCTCTTATGCAATCTTATGATTGCTACTAACTTGCAATTACACCTGCTGCTAATTTCAACGATCTACAGTTGTGCTAGTTGTTGGAAAGTACATTTTGATTCACTTTTTGTATGAAAAAAGGGCCAAATGGGGCAAAATGGGCCACTTCCCGTGCCGTGCGGTGAATGAATTTAGCACCAATCGATTTCTCGTAATTTTTTACGTCAGAAATGGTCAACTTCACGTACCGAAACCAGCGGCGTTAAAAGATCCGTTTTTTGGGTCGATTTTTCCCACTGTGCGCTGGCTGGGTTTCAAACCACTTATTCAACCATCTATTTCTTACGTACTCTGCTTTCTAACTGCTCCATATACTATCGCCAATCTTTCTCTTTCTTCTTTCTTTTCTTTCAACAATTGATCTTCTATCCTACTCAATTTGGATGTAGGGTTACCAGTAGTAACTGCAGCGCCAACACACGGTATTATATTGAAGATATGGGAAGAAGAAGAACTACCTGCTAATTGATTGGGTTGTCCAATTCGCCCTCTGTACAAGTTAGGACATCGATTGGAGTGCGTGAATTACAGATGAATAACACTTCTCACTTCAGCGTAAAAAAAATATTCGGGATTCTGTTTAACCGGCTGAGGGCGTTCAGGGAGTCCTTCTTCGATGAACATCTGGGTGGGTTTTTGGTGTGTATCAATGAATAACACTTAACGGCTGCAGGTGTCCCTCAATAGATGCATGCGTGTTATAATTCGTGCATAGTGGCCTTACAATTGGATCTCCAATGAGGAGCTTCATCACCCTGCTGTAGATTTTCGTTGAACTTCTAGACCGCAAAAAAAACTTGCAGACTCATAACCTGTTTATTCAACACCCTACTAGCCGCCCTAACCGTGTTCGAACGATCGAAAGATATCACCCACCTATCATATGATATCATATTCGCCATCATGGTCAAGGACATTCATTTAACATTTTTGTTTCGTACAGTAGTTTGATCGTATGTGCTGCGAATGTTGGAAACAAAGACAGTCGAATATCGACAAAAAGGTGCTAAAGACTGTGACTGCTAACAATACTGATTACAACTCAAAAACTGTTCTAGATAAGTTTCGGAATCAACTCATAATTGTGCATAAAAAATGGTAGCAGTTTATGACCTTTGTTTTATTTTATTTTTTTCAGTGTAATCAGACAAACATTTGGTTTTATCATAAAATTTATCTTCTTTTGTTTCGTTTTGAAATGCTTTCTTCCAAAGTGCCTTTTGCACCCAAGCATGAAAATCCTCATCTGCCAGGATGTGCCTCCTTAAAGCACTACCTACGCTAATTAGCCCCGTTCTTGATTGCCAGCTGATTCCCGGAGCCACGCACTCGCCCAACTTTGTCACGACAAAAATCAATACTTTGGATAATAAAATTAAAACTTTCCTCAATTCATTGTATTATTAATCTTTTTCACCCCCTCCCGGCTCCGGACCATTTTGCACAAACTTTCTGTAATGGGAAGCCTCCCTCCAGCCGAGCCCATCGGAAACCCTACTTTCACGGCGAACTCCGCCAGACACAGTAGCAGCCACCCGAGGGGGAAAGTTTCAATGAGACTGCTGAAACTTTTCAGTAGTTCAAGGTTGTTCAAACTTTCCACCCAAAAAAGCTCTGCCGCCGCCCTGACTGTTTGGGCTCAGATATTATGTCTCTTCGTGGGCGCGTTCGGGGCGAATGATTCAGAAATGAGCTAAGAGTTTCGGGACACAACTTGATCAAACTGCACCACGTCACTTTTTCGGAAAGCTATTTCGCGCCTCTCCGGATTTGCGTCTCGTCGTCGCCGCGGTTGAAAAACTTGAAATTAAGAAAGGTTTGCGTCGTCGGGTTTGGCGGCAAAGTTTTTGTTCCTGGTGCGGAGAAGTTTTCTGGTGTTTGGGCTGAGATTCTGTTGCGCTGGCTTAACTTTTGATAAACTTTAAGACAAAACATACGACTCTACTCTGAAAATCCTGTTTAGCAAAACAACGGATTTACACAACTTATATAGGAGTAAATACAGCATTGAACAATAGAAATGTGGCAAGCCATTTCAATATTCGAATAGTTTTAAGTATAATCAGCATCTGTGCATTGCACAGGTGTGTCGCAACAATGTGATCGGTCACTCGAAGAATGAGTTATACGAGATTGGGATTTGGATTTGGAGATAATTGTAGAATGAATATGGTGTTTAAGGATGAAAAAATCAGAATTCAAGGGAGGCTTTAAACTCACTAAACTCAGAGGGGCAGATGGGGCAGAAAGAGTTTTTGAGAGTTTCAGGAGAATATCAGTGGGGTTTTAGTGGGTTTCCAAGGATGGAAAAGTTCAACAGAGTTCAAGCGGTAGTATTAAGAGGGGGTTCAGACAAAGGGGTTTCAATGGGATCTCGATGAAGTTCAATAGATGGTAAAAGGAAAGTTTAAGCAAGGTAATGTGCAAGAGGAAGTTTTAATGGGGCAATGAGATATTCATCTGGATTTCATGGAGGTTTAGGTTAGGATGTTTTCTGGAAGGATTCAGTTGGTTTCCAGAAAAGTTTAAGTTGGATAAGCAATGGTAATATAAGCCTAAGTAACATTGGCAATGCTTCATCTCCATTTGTTCATACTTCGCTTTTTCTAGCCAGTGTTTTTCGTCTTGGAAGAGGCGGGTCTGCTGCTTCCGCGTTCTTTTATATCATTCCACGTTCTACCGAGTCCCGTGCTGCAGCACTGTTTCTTCGGCTCCGTTACACAGTTCTCAGCTTCGTTTTTGATGGTTTCATTTAACTTACCCCAGCATTTTCGAAGAGGGGCTGCATTGAGCTCGCTATCGTCCGGAAATACTCCCTCGAGATTCTGTCCATGGCCACATCCGGTTGCTTCCCGAGCAGAAGGGAATAACAACAGCATAAGGAGCTGTGTTATTTGGACAAAATAACTGAATAATTAAATCGATTATTTTCAAGTTATTACCATAACATATTGTGTTATAAAGTTGTCTGTCATAAGCGGCAAAATAACAAATTCCATAACAAAAAAATGTTCCTGGAAAACCATTTCAATAACTTGTTTTGTTAGTTTCAATAACAACTTAATAACAGTGAATTCGGAAAATATTTCAATAACAAATTTTGATATTAATATGTTATTGATAATAATCGGAGAGCAGAATTTGCTATGTTACCAAACTCGTTACTAAATAAGTTATAATACTTAATATATGAAATTTTTCGCTTTGTCTCACAAACCCGCCAATAACATGAGGTTCATCACTCGGACGTATGAAATATTTTCAAGTGATCGAAAAATACTATATTCAGCTTTTAATTCATTCTAAGAGATTTGAAGTCACAAGATAATCGAACTTTAGTATTGCGCATTGCGCAGTTAAAAGTGCGACGAGGAAGTGCGGAATCTCAAATAAAAGTGCGGTTTGGTGTCAGATCGTTTCGGTGTCTTCATCGCACTTATTCATTGGCTCATGATGAATAAGTGCGGTGAAGACACCGGAACGATTTGATGCAATATCGCACTTTTGTTTAAGATTCCGCACTCTGTCGGAGTCCAGTTAGCAATGAAATAAACTATAATTTCTATATTATTAAATACGACGAGCTTCGATTTCCCTTTGTAATTTATAAACTGTTATACTTTAATTGTTTGCGAAGCACGTGTGACCTTTGTTTTTTTTTTTCAGCATAGAAACTGAAGATTTTTTAGAATGCTCAACAGTTTTGCAGAAAGTTTTTGGGATATTGGAAATACTGTACAGATTATTACAATTTTCCTCGAAAGATTGTTTTGATTCCTCCGATTTTTCCCTGGAATCAAGAATTATGTCGAATATATTCCTCCTAGATTCTACAAGAATTCCTTCAAAAATTTTGCTATAAGTTCTCCCGAACTTCCTCTGATGATTCCTACAGGACTTTCACCAGAAATTTTTGCAATATGTTTTTCTAAAATTCCTCTATTTATTTCTCTAAGGATTCCGTCAAAAACTCCTTTTATGTTTATCAAATGATTTTGTCATAAAATTCTTCCAAAAATTTGTCAGCAGATTTGGTCATAAACTTTTCCATAAATGACTCCAAAAATCTTCCAGAAATTTCTCCGAGAGTTCTTTGACGAAATCTTTCATGGATTTTCAAAGACTCCTCTAGAAATTTCTCCAGAATCCTGCATAGAATTCCTTCAAGGGTTACTTCAGAATTTCCTGTGATCATTAGTCCTGAAGTTCATCTTAAGATTTTCTGCAAATTTGTTTGAGGATTTCACCATGAGTTTTTCCGAAGGATTCTCCAGGAGTTTTTCAAAAGATTCTGCCAAGAATCCTAATAATTGCTCAGAAGAATTAACTTCGGAATTTCTAAGAAAATTGCGCCAGCAGTTCTTTGGAAGACTTATCCAGGGATTTATCGAAAGGTTCCTCCAGAATTTCCAAGAGCTTATCCGAAAATTATTTAAGGATTTCTTAAAATGAATCGTTCAGGAATTTCCTTTTTAACTTAATACAAAAATGGAACAACACAAAGGGACAGGTCAAAATTGTCGAATTGTTGCTGTGATTTCTAAACTTGTTACTGTTGTGCTATTGCTGATAAGTTGATCAATAGTACATCAATAACCAAACTTGTACTTCAACAAAACATGTTATTTAAATGTAATTTAGTTAATGTATGTCAATAGCTTGATTATAACAAAAAGAGATAGTCTAACAAAATTTGTTATAGAAAAGCTATGCCTTGATAATTTAACAATAACAAAACAAGATATAAAAACAGGTTATGTGATTTCGTAGTTATTAACTTGCTATTCTCCTCTGCTCGGGTTTAGTCGCCGTATCTTGTTGAACACGATGAGTTTTTGGCGCATTTTTCTCCAGTTAGCCTAGTGGTTAAGGCTATGGATCGCCAAGAAGGAGAAGAAGAAGAAGAGCTAGTGGTCAGAGTCGATGATACCGCCACGATATGTCCTGATGTAGAAAATGTTGAAGAAATGCTGTCTGTCAATCAGGACTTGGTCGATTTTGAATTCCTTCTGGTGTGGCAATTTCCAGGTGTAACGAAAAGGGAAGTTGTGCTGGAAATAGGGGACTGCAAAATGGTGACTCGATAAAGAGCATCCAACATAGTTCTTGTCCCTTCTCAAAAGTTCGTACCTAATGCTTCCACGGGTCAATCAATAACAAAGGCCGCCAGCTAGGGGAACAGCGCCCAAAATGCCAAGATGGGGTAAACTGGCCCAACTCATAAAATCATTCATGAATGGGACTTGATCATTACGATGTATGGGGATCGACTATGATTGTGGTTATGTTACGAAGATTTTCGGCTTCCAGTCTTCGCGTAATCATAAACGGATTTATGCTCTACACCTGACGTTTCGGCTACACTGCCCATATTCGTATAGTCGATGTAAGCGCCACTGAAGTTTTCAACACACTTTTGAAATTTTAGCAATGAATAACTCGAAATTCAAGGTTTTTTCCACGTTGATATCTAACTAAAGGTTAGATCTTGTGTTTTATTGAATAAAACTGGTCTCATATACGCGGATGCGTCAGATATTAGCTTGTGTATGCTGACTTTGCCAATGGTGGTTACGTCGACTATGCGAACATGGGCAGTACATGTATTGAGCCTTTTTCGAAGGATAGATAATCACTCCGTCTAATCGTGAGTTTAGAATCCGAAATTGGCGCGAAAGTGACCGGCAAGAGCAAGAGTGTAGAAGGTAAAACAAAACCTAATATAATTGAAGCAGTAGATTTGAAAAGTGCGCCAACGATCGAACTCAACCACTGAATGGATGACGTGCGAATATGTTCAACATATTCTAACTCACGATTGAACGAAGTGATTATCTATCCTTCGAAAAAGGCTCAATACATGTAGCCGAAACGTCAGGTGTAGAGCATAAATCCGTTTATGATTACGTGAAGACTGGAAGCCGAAAATCCCCGTAACTTGATCATAACTCTAGGTGAATGGTGTCAAGATATGTTATGATATGCATTAAACATTCTCCTAGAAGCTAGTCCGCCAAACCCACGGAAAATCTTTTGATTTTCCAATGAAAATTGGCAACTTCCGCTTTTTTGTGCTAGCAATTTAGGTTTTTAGGTGATATTATTACCAACTATGTGTTTCCAAGGAAATTGAGGCACAAATGGAGGCACATGGTTGTTGATGTCTACGCCAGCCATGTTAGGGGTCATTCAAATATGACGACCATCGTTTAAGGGAGAGGGGGGGGGGACACTCCATGTATTGAGTATATGAAAAAGATGACAGAGGAGGGAAAGGGAGTCGGAAATGTCCAAAAAACTTGGGGACGTAATTTTTGAACGTTTTCATGAAGTGGCATTTCACCCCATGGCAGATGGCCTTTTTGCACCACTTCCGTTTTAGTGTATATTTTTGCTGAAGTATTGAGCAAATATTGTCTAGTTTCTGTTACCACTTTAAAAGCTTAATTAATGAAGCTATTTATCATTATAAAGGATGAAACTTTGAAAAATATCATCTTACCCCACTTTCCCCTAAGAGTTGTGTGTTTTAGTGCGGCCCAGGCACTTAAGTCCTTCTGACTTCAGATATATTGAGGAGGTTTGTCTCGAGCATCTGTTCACCAGGGAGGTGCGGCTCAAACAGCGTCTGTTCTGGCATCCAGCGGCTGAGTATGAAATGCTGTATCGCGTCAGCTATAGGGTCAAGTGGAGTATGATCCCATTTTTCAAACTTTCATCATTTTCAATGGAAAATAGCCTTGTTTGTTAGGCTTCCAAAGTGGTAACAGCAACTAGACAACATTTGCTCAATACTTAAGCAAAAATATTCACTATACTATTGCATTTTCATCTATTTTCAGCTATTTGAAAAACTGGTTCGTAAAACGGAAGTGGTGCGAAAAGGCCATCTGCCATGGGGTAAGATGCCACATCATGAAAACATTCAAAAATTACGTCCAACATTTCTTGGGCATTTCCGACTCCCTTTCCCCTTCTGTCCCGCGTTTTTCGTATACTCTATGCATGGAGTATCACTCCCTCCTTGCTAAACGATGGTCGTCATATTTTAATGACCCCCAACCGGGATAGCGTAGACATCAACAACCATGCGTATTCATGTGTGCCTCAATCTCCTTGGAACAACATAGCTGGTAATAAAATCACCCGAAACCTTAATTGCAAGCACGAAAAACCAGAAGTTGCCCATTTTCATTGGGAAATCAAAAGATTTTCCGTGGGTTTGACGGCCCAGCTTCTTGAAGAATATTTAATGCAAACATATCTTGACACCATTCACCTATAATAATGATCAAATCCCATACATGAATGAGATGGGCCATTTTACCCCATCTTGGCATTTTGGGCTCTGTTCCCCTACCTAAGGAGGGAGATCCTTCAGCGCGATGTAGGCAGTGCGGCCCCGATAAGGTAGCATACCGAAGTATCAAAGAAAAGCAAGAGTAGAACAAATGAATTGATTTAACGACAACAGACTCGGCAACGAATTATAGACAACGATTGGAAATCGGATCTTGGAACGTGAGAACCTTCAATGAATACGCACCTGTTGGTCTCCTGGCTCGTGAACTGCAGATTTTCGGCGTACCATGGTAGCTATTCAGGAGGCACGCTGGCCGAAAACTGGAGAATGCGAATTCCAAGCTGTGGATCCTATCGCCAACACTTCATTCAAGTACAACATCTACTTCGCAACGGTGGCGAGAAAGTAGAACGTGGAGTTGGCTTCATGGTGTTCGGGAAACAGATGAAGCGAGTTATTCGGTGGAAGCCTATTGGGGCCTGTCCATAAACTACGTAGACTCTTAGGGTGGGAGGGGAGTTGGAGTCCTGCCAAAGTCTACGCTCCATACGCTCCATACGCTCCATACAAAAGTCTACGGAGAAGGAGGGACGTGGGGGGGGGGGGGGTCTGAGAAGGAGAAAGAATGAGGTTTTGGTTAGTCGAACCCCACATAACTAGAGGACCCACCTCTTGGGTATCTAATTAAGATTTGCTCATTCCACAAAAAAGGGGAAACATTTGACTTCCAGGTTGGTCTCAATGATTCGGAAGATTGAACCACAGGTTGATTCCGAGGAAAGATAGTTGGGTTAACAGGCACCATGGAGAAGTACCGTTCTTCCAGACTTAGGTCCCTTTTTGGGAAATGGATATTTTAGACAGTACTTACCGTTTCGGTTATGTGGGTTTACCCTAGTACCAGGTTTGTGTAGTTTTTGAAGAAACAGCATAAAATCATTAAGTACAGGACTGCGTCTACTGAACTGGATGGTCGATAACAGCATGGTAGATCTGAATAACAGAGAACAAACCTTTATCAGTTCTTCGCACGGAAGCACATCTAGCATCGATCAAACGATTATCTCGAATAGCATTGCAAACAGACTCTATTGGTCAATCGCGAAGGATACACACGGGAGCGATCATTTTCCTATTAGTGTCACACAACAAACAAACTCCAATATGGAATACCGTAGGAACTGGTTGTATAAAAACGCAAACTGGTCCCTGTTCGAAGACAACATATTTATAATCCTACACCCAAACCAAGACTATACTATCGATCAGCTGAACGAAGCCATCATCAAATCAGCTGAAATATCCATCCTAAAGACTTCCGGAAAACGATTTGGTAGAGCAGAGCTTTGGTGGAACGGTGAAGTAAAACGTATGGTCAAAACGCGACGGAGTGCTCTACGAAAACTTAAACGAACTATGGTATCTGATCCCAATTACGAATGCTCACGGAAATCATTCCTAACAGCTCGTTCTGCTGCTCGGAAAAAAGATAGCTCAAGCGAAGTATGATTTCTGGGTTAGTTTTTGCAGCACCTGCAATCCACGTACTCCAGCCGACGTATTGTGGAGCAATTTTAACAAACTATGTGATAAAAGAAGAAAAAGAATCAAAGGTTTCGTCATTATGGAACATTCGTCCAAGATCCATCTATAATTACTGATACCTTCGCCAAACACTTCTAACAAGCATCTGCAACTCCTGCCAACCCAAACACAAGTACAATCGTTGAAGAGGATGAAAGAGTACCTCCCAAGGAAACGAACTGAAATCTGGATGAAGATTTCTCAACGGACGAACTTCTGCGTACCATTGACTCTGCTAGAGGATTTCCCACTGGTAAAGACAACGTCGGTTACCCTATGATACGTCACCTACAAATTTCCGGCAAATATCCCGACCAGAAGCTCCTAACAAGATTATAACAAAATTATTACAACCGTTGTTAGAAATAACACAATTTGATATAATTTTGTTGGAAGGATTCGTATATGTGAAAAACCATAACAAAATTGTAACAAAATTTGTTATTATTTTAAAAACAAAACTATAACAAAACTTGTATTATTTATTCAAACAGATATATAACAGCATTTGTTACATTATGCATATCAAAATAATTGCCTATAACAAAATATCGTAACACATTTTTTGTAACAAAATAGTTTCAAAATGTGTTAGGTTTTTTATATTGACGCGAAATACAGGGGATGGCCAAAATGTTTGGGATAGGCAACTTTTTTTCGCTCACAGAAAAATTCAACATGCAATAATTTTTCATAGAGTGCATCAAAAAATCTCAAATTTTGACTGTTTGTCAACCTATTATATGTGCATAATTGGTACAAATTTGGGTTCGATTGAATAATTTTTCGCGAAGTTAGAACCGTTCGGGTAAAACACTATTTTTTAGACAACTCATTTTTGAGCTGTCATATCTCGGAAACCAGTGAACCGAATTGAATAAAAATTTGAACGTACACTAACAATATGTAAATGCTTCACAAACTATTAAAACATAGGTACTTTTTAAACGGGGAAAAAAGTTATCATGGATTGACACTTTTTGGATTTTTCTCGAAAAAATGTAATTTTTTTACATCATTGTCAATAAATTTTAGTGTTGATATCCAAAGATTTTCCACTTCTGCTCTCAAACTATCTCTAATCAGATAGCTTGGAGCCTATTTAGATTGAAGGAAGACCACATTTAATAATTTTTGTGTGGTATTGTAAGTTTGACTTATTTTCCTCTATATGGGTAAAAATTTCAACCCGGTATAACTTAATTCGCCGTGAGAAAATATTACATTTTATAACGTCGTATTAAGTATCAATATATTGTTGATAAACGTTGAAAAATTCATTCAATTTGGTTCGCTGGTTTCCGAGATATGACTGCTCAAAAATGAGTTGTCTAAAAAATAGTGTTTTACCCGAACGGTTCTAACTTCGCGAAAAATCAATCAATCGAGCCCAAATTTGTACCAATGATGCACATATAATAGGTTGACAAACAGTCAAAATTTGAGATTTTTTGATGCACTCTATGAAAAGTTACAGCATGTTGAATTTTTTTTGTGGGAGAAAAAAAGTTGCCTATCCCAAACATTTTGGCCATCCCCTGTAGTTTGATCATTTTTGTAATACTGACCACTCCAGTCAAAAGTCATAAAACAAAACTTATAGCATTCATTTAGAACGCAACGCTAAAATTGTCATGTTAACAATCCCCCTCTTCCGTTACGCTTTTTTGTATGAAAGTTCTAAAGTTTTTGCATGGACCGTAACGTGTTGTACTTTTCCCTATCGCTTAAGCGACGCGTAATTTCGGGATGGCGTCATATTTGTTAAAAAAAAACTGCAACAGAGTTATCATTTAGTTATAATCTGCCAAATTCTTCCCAAACAAGCAGTGCTTTGTAACGTTTTTAAAGAACATACTTTCTGCTGGAAGCTATGGCGAAGAACCCGTTGATGCAACAGCACATTATTTTCTAGAATCTAGATGATGTTGGGTTAGTTTTGTTAAGTCTTGTCTGGTGTTAAACAAATCAAGAATACATTGACAATCTTCCCCTTCATCAGAACATTAGCTTTTCTTTCTTCTCTGTTAACCTTAGTTTTGTATTCTTATGCGATAGGTAGTCGGGTAAACAACGTGAAAAAAGGTTTGGAGCTTTTATCAGATCGTTTTAAAATTTTAGTACACGGAGAAACTGAAAAACTCAAAATTAGGTACTTTTAAACTCAATTTTGAGTTCTTTTTCATCTCCCTTTTCATGCGCTCTTTCTATTGTTGTCAGAGAGTGAAGAGAGAAACACCCCAACTTTTGCAGTTCCGTGCGTCAAGCCAACACTGAGTTTCTAGCACGGTACTCAAATTTGAGTGAATACAACCTAGTCAAAATTTCGGTTGGGTGGAAAAAACTTAAAATTAGGTATTTTTTTCACATGGAAGCAAGCGGGAACAACCCAACAAAAACATCGATTCCATCGACTCAAAATTGGCTTGACGCACGCAACCCCGAAGTTGGGTGGAAAGAACTCACTTTTGGGTAGTTTCGTCTCTCCGTGTAGGATGTCAAAGATACAGTAGACGTTCGATAACTGCAACATGTTTATGTTTCACTTAGCGAACAAAAATCCGATAACTGGAACGCCTGACAGTATCAACAAACCATCAACTGACGTTAAATGAACGTGAACTTCATCCGTCTGTTCATTTGGGCTAACATGGCGCACCATTTTGACATTTGGAGTTGCTTGCAGTTAAAAAGCATTGCAGTTGAACCGCTTGCACTAACCGAACGTCTACTGTATTAACCTTTCTGAAAGTAACCGTTTCCGAGATATTTGGAATTTAACTTCATGAGTCTCTCAATATGTAAGAAGTTATTCGATGCTTCATCAACACAATAATGTTATTTCCAACACATTTGTACACCCCAAAAACAATCACTCACTTGATTGGACGAACAGTTCGAAATTTATAGGAAGATTGTGAACTTCATTTTGTAGAAACGATTCAAGTTTCTAACGTGACATGATGATAATGGGTTGTTTTTATCGATAAACTTTAATTGAGAACAAAGAAATACAACTTTGGAATAAGTGAATTCTCAGTTTGTAAATCAATCATGCGTTTTATTGTGCTTTATTTGACGATAGTGTTCGCCATCGGTTCAATACAAATCGATATCCATCGATATCGAAAATCTCTCACTGATTGACCGGGATGTTTCAGGCAATTTGGCCGATAAAACCCTCAAGACGAAGAGAACAATCCTGTCGATAATACCCAAAGTCATCCTATCTAAAACAACGGATGTTGCATGTGCTGCTACTTGCGACCGGACAAACAATGTTTCCGTTACATGGAACTACGATGCCTTCCAAAACTTTTGAGTTGAATTTTATACAAATGACGTATATTTACACGCGAAAACATTAGATCGATTACAATAAATACCAAAACAGTACTGCTGTTCTAATTTCGCCAAAAAGTATACCAAGTAGTGAATGCTATTGAACATCTCTCTCTCTCTCTTCTTGGCGTAACGTCCTCATTGGGACAAAGCCTGCTTCTCAGCTAAGTGTTCTATGAGCACTTCCACAGTTATTAACTGAGAGCTTCCTCTGCCAATGACCATTTTTGCATGCGTATATCGTGTGGCAGGCACGAAGATACTCTATGGAAGTTTCCTTTACGAAAAGATCCTGGACCAACCGGGAATCGAACCCGTCACCCTCAGCATGATCATGCTTAATACACGTGCGTTTACCGCCTCGGCTATATGAACATGGAGAAAGCAAAAGTGGAACAAAATAATTATAACATGGAATTTGTTTATTCTACCTATTTTGCTTCGACCTTAGGGAGTATCTATCAAGTACGTCACGATAAAATTGGAAATTTTCAACCCTCCCTGCCTCATCCAAAAGTGACGATAAAGTTACTGGATGACCCCTATGTGATAGATTCCATTTCATTGCTTAAAATAAAAAAAAATGTGAAATATAACTAAATTATATCTACAGCTGTTTTCATATCTGGATATGATATAATTGTGATAGATTAAAACAAAATCACTAACGACAAATCAAGTCTATTATACGTCAACGAGCTCAATGTGACGTCATACTACCCCGCTCGTGTGCGTCTGACAAACAAGAATTTGAATGAAGAACCTGGAAATACGTAGAACCAGTAAAGCTTCTATCACCATCCTCTTCAAGTGTTGTGATGACCTCATTGGCAAAGGCGTCAGATTGCTACCGATGGTAGGTGTCTTGGTTCGAATCCCGTTCGGATCCGAAAATTTTATAACGTACCGGAAACTATTTTTTTATGTTACCTACTTGTTCTAAAAATAGAATAACACACTTAAAAGTATTTACCCAAAAATGAGTATAAAAAATTAGTTTTTACCCTAAAGCCGCCAAGGAATTATAACACAATTTGTTATAATGTTGTTAAAATCTATCATATTTCATGGAACAAATTTTGTAATTTTTTTGTTATGTTCATAACAAAAGTTATGACATGTTTGTTCTTCTCTCATGGGAACTTTGTTAGAATTTTTGTTATTTTAACTACTAACGGTACATATTTTATAACAACCCTTGTTATAAAAATTTATTGTAACAAAATAACACAGCTTGTTATAATTTTGTAATGTCCATCTAGTCGGGATGCGATGTTAAAATGCTTCAACCGTGTCTAACCAGACGGAAAGCTTGCTTAACAATGGAGAGAAGGCATAGTGGTGCCTATTCAAAAAAACCAGGTACCCCCCAAAACATCATCGAAAACTATCGGTCAATCACCCTTCTGAGCTTCATAGAGAAAATCTACGAGCAAATGGTTAATCATCGTCTGGTTACATTCCTAGAAGCGAATTTTATCCTTCATCCTAACCAACATGCCTTCCAAGCTGGTCGGGGAACTTCATCCTACTTTTCCGAACTTAATCCTCTTCGTGCATTAGGGTCATTATGACCCCTAAACGTGCACTAGGTCAGCGTGGTGCGCGCATGCTTATGCACGAAGAAGGTTAAAGAAATCCTTGACTATGCAAAGCAATCAAAAACTCCCGTCGAGTTTGCGTTGTTAGATATCCAAAAGGCATATGTCAAGACTTGGCAACCGCATATTCTACAACAACTAAATCGATTCAACGTCGCGAAGCATATCAAATCCTGAATTTCTTCAGGATCGGCGATTTTCTGTCAGCTATGAAGGCGCATTGTCCTCCCAAAGAACCCAATACAATAGTGTTCCTCAGGGATCAGTTCGCGTTACTGCTAAGCAGTTCCTAAGAATAACCAAATCCTAGTATACGCTGATGACATCGTTCTAATCTCTTCCTCCAAACAACAGTCAACAGTTCGCAAACGTCTCATTAATGCCGTCAACGCAGTCAACTTATGGGCAAAAGGAATACATTTCTCACTCTCGGCTCCCAAATCTTAAGGAAAAGAAAATCGCGTTAAGTAGTGTTCCTTTGAATTTCCTTTGACAGATACGTATTTCGACCTCAACTGTAAGGTCGTCTTCAGTGTCTTGTACTTGACTCGACTGAAGAGATCCATCACATTCTACACGTTTTATACATCTTAGGTAATAACAAGCCCAGGTTAATCATCATCCCAAATCTTGTTTGCTGCACGTCTGTCAGAGAGAAAATCACAGACGGCATGATCATTACCACCGATAGTTTTAGAAAGAGAAACCATCCAGGAAGTAAACGCTGTCCGATTTCTCGGAGTCTCGATTAACCGTAGAGGCCAATTTTCAACGCATGCCACCAAAACAGAACAAGTTCTTAGTAACAGGCTCAACTTATCAGAACCTAATCGCCTAAAGCAAGCAGGTCGTCATTATGGATAATTACCAACGCTGTGTGCTAAATTCACATAATGAAGTAGAATTGCTTGGTAATCAAATTATTTCACTGTTAAAGCGCACCTACAATAAACTATTAAGGAGCTTTCCGAACCTTTCTAATCCTTAGTCTAGCTGCTGAAGCTGGAGAACTTCCATTCGACTTGCGGTTAGAATAATTATGTGTAAGAAAATACTGCAGAATTAAAAAAAATAAAGACTTTCCGCACTACCACTGCGCCGTTGACCGCGTATTGAATGAGCTAATAGGGGTGCAAATAGGGTAATTGATCCGATCATGGAGGAGTTAAGCAGTGGGTTCTTGCTTAAACCACAATTGTGTCGCTCCAAGCAAACTTTTTACATGGATTGAACTGAAAATAATAAAATCTATCCTTTATCTACGGGCCTTGCAATTTTTCGTCAGTTGCTCTTCCTCCCGAGAGCGGCTGACACCTGACCCTCTTCTGAGCACAAGGTTGCGACCATTCATTTGCAAAGATTTACATTCATTTGCTATTATCTCAGTTCAAAAGCATGCTATCGAAAAACAATGTATGGATGAATTTAACCTTGTAGTTTTATCTGAAAGTTTGCCGAATAACATTGGGGTCGCACACGCATACCAAAGTCATGAGCTAGCTGTGAAGGCAACTTTCCACAGCGTGAATGTAATTTACATTCACCGCGTGGAGAGTTGCCTTCACAGCTCGCTCACGACTTTGGTATACGTTTGCGACCCCAATGTTATTCGGCAACCTTTCAGATAAAATTACAAGGTTAAATTCATCCATACATTGTATTTCGATAGCATGCTTCTGAACTGAGATAATAGCAAATGAATGTAAATCTTTGCAAATGAATGGTCGCAACCTTGTCTGAGCATATGCTCTAACGGACCCGGAAGCTTGGATATCGACAACTGCCATTTCATAATGGACCCCCAATCGAACTGGAAATGGAACAAGAGCCACACAGCAACATCGTGCTCATCATTCTACCATGGACAGGGTAGGAAAGTGACAGCAGCGCAAAGGCTACACGAGTTCGAATTAGAACTAGTGGAATTAGAATAGAGTCTTGAATAGAGTACATTCATTTATACGCTGTACAAAGTGTAGGTGCAGCCGCCAATTGGAATCGCTCACGCAGTGCCCTAGTGGACAAAAGAGCTGTAAATTAGGTTAAGTGGTTGAAGAATAAAAAAAAAAGTCGACTGATCTATCACAAAAGCGTTCAAAAAAGGTTTAAACCAAAACATCACCAGGGCGCACAAAATCGCCTCAATACCGAGTACCAAACACAAGAATTTGTTTACGGATGGATCAAAAACTCTGAGCAAGGTCGGTGTCGGAGTCATCGGGCCAAACATTGTCGTCGAAAGAAGTCTACTACCTCAATGCGGAATTTTCAAATCAGAAGCAGCAGGACTACTATTTGCAGCTGGTCGTGCTCCAAAAACGTGTGAATTTTCGGATTCTGCCAGCTGTATATCCGCCGTAGAGAAAGATGAATCTACCCATCCCTTCGTCCAAGAGTTTGAAATGGTTGCTGCCGAAAAAAAAACGGTTGGTATGCTGGATCCCTAGCCACACCGGCATCTCAGGAAATGAACAGGTCGATCAAGCTGCCGAACGAGGTCGATCGATTAAACAACAGATTTCAAGAATAATGGGACAACAATCTTGATATATTTTTAACAAAGCGTCGTATAGGGCATACAAAAGTAACCAAGCAACATTTGTTTAACAATAATGCATCGCCAAATTGCGATGTGAACTTACTGTAAAACACATACTCATTAATTGAAAGAAATTTGATTTAGTCAGGGATGAACTTCATCTAAGTAACAACTTGTAAACACTTTTAGGCAACACAAAAGAAAATGAGACAAAATTGTTAAAATTTCTCAAAAAGTGCTACCTCCCAGATAAAATTTAAATTGAAATAAACAGAGGCGAATGTACCAGAAGGTTTAAAACCTCTATAATTAAAAAAAAACATTTGCGTTGCTTGGGACGCTACTTCCAATGTCGGATCTGTAGTCTATCGACAAGTCGGATGCTCTCGGTAAAGCTAACATCCACAGTTCCACGCTAGCAGAGCCTTGGAAACTGGACTTGGTTGTCCAATTTCCAAGGATCTGCTAGCATGGAACTTTTTCGTGGAACTTTTATTTCTGCATTGACATTCCCTGATTTTCATTGGTTTCTATTAAAGTCAGAAGATGGGTTTGCGCCTCAGCACTAATAATGCTACATCGAAGTAAAGTTATATTTTTTCATTGCGCTAATCAAACTCAAATCATGGCGATAGGTGCATATTAGCTTAACTGCAATGCTTCATGATGCGTATACTACAGCAGCACTATTTTGTCTTCTATATTTTCTCACTAAAATTAAGTGCAACCTTGCTGTACCAATAATACTTATACCGCAAACGCAAAATCGAACAAGCATCCATCTTGTAATCATTTATTCATTTTCCACCCACATTTCTCGACGTCAGGTCACGTTCGCCAAACTCTTCGTCTCAACCACTTCCCACCCAGTCACACACTTCCTCAACTACCACCAACTGGCACTGTAGTTTACCCGCATTCTCCTCTGAGAGACCCGCACAACGACGAAATATGATTGTGCTCAATTGAAGCGTAATTGTTTTAACATTCTTGCCCACATTAAGGAGGTTTTCAGCCCTTTCGTCGTCCCCGGTTTCTGTTGCCTCTTCGATAAATTGTGCAGGGGAAAGCGAAATCAAACGCGCTATCCGCAAAAAACCGATCCCACAAGCTACATAAATATTCTATCTTTCGTTCATCCGAACTATGCTTTTATTTGACGATGTTGTTCAAGCGCTTATGTCAGAATGTTTGTTTTCCTAGATCAGAGTATAAAGATAACACCAACTTTTCATCATCATGAGTATCGCAATCCTTACGAGTTTTCTGCAGTGGGCGCATTTTGCCACGATCTTCTCTGCCTTCGAAGAGTTTTCTCGAATACCACATCCAAAGCAGAAAATTCCCCCCTCTCGTCACCATTCCGCTCCCCTGTCGCAATCAACGTCCACAACCGGGAGGACCTCGCGAGGTCGTGCTCATCCCCACACCAGCAGAGCGCGCTGCTGCTGCCTGCTGGTGTCGGTCGTCTTGTGTTGCATCTTTTTACTGGGCGCTTGGGAAACGCCCTTTTGGCCGCCCAACCGCACCGGCCAGCTGCCAAGCACAACGCTACTTGTGTCGTCTCGCTTCGCCGTGCTGCCCCGGAAAGAGACCAACTGCGCCAATAAGGATCCGCACCGGAGAAAGCCTTTTTCGATCGATGCGATGGTCTCTGGCTCCCGACAACGATGGTATTGGTGGTGGTCTACTCCGTGTGTGTGGGGCTACGTCAGCAGGCCAACATCGTCGTCGTCGTCGTCCGGAAGCCCCACCAAGGCCAAAAAAGGCTCTTTTCTCTCTTGAACCAAATGAGGGGATGGATTGGACGTGAATGGTTTCGCTCGCACTCTCATTCATACGACGACGACGACGCGGACTTGGTATTGCATCTGGCAGTGCTCTCCCGGGAGGGCAAACAAGAATTTTCCCAAGGAAAAAGCTTTCTGCGGGCGCGGAAATTCACAGGACACTGAGTCTGGGAAAAAAGCTCACCGACGTCGGTCGTAGTGTGTGGTGGCAGTGAAGAAGAATGGGTACAGCTACCTACGAGGTACAACTTGCGCGCAAACGTGAAACGTGCCCGTGGAAGGAATAAGGACACTCGCGTATTTCTTTCTCACGGAGAATGGATGGAAATGGTAGCTGAAAAGCATCTACATCGAATCGTTTTCCTAGCCATTTATGCTGGACTTAAATTGAGAAAAAAGATGGAAGCAATGTGAACGTTTTTTGTCCAAAGTCTAATTGTCTTTTGTATCGTAATGATACAAAGGTTGTTTTATGCTGAATCTGGCGTTTAATTTGGAAAAATACAATGTAAAGTTTGAACAATTGCTTATAACGTCGGTAGATTTTTTACGCTACGCAGCTTACGAATAACCTAACCATAGTTATCTGCATACGCTTTAGTTAGTAACGTGATGAAGTTAACAGTTTTCGATAACTAAATGTTTGTTCAATTTCAAGTTGTTTTTCCTGCGCAAGGTCTGGATACTTGGTAAAATGTAGCAAATGTAGCATCATTTCCTACAAACTGTTTCACTCCTTCTGGACGTTAGGTCACCAGTAGATTACCCTGTTTTATTTGCATAACATGACAGTACATATCCATCTATTTATATACTCGATATGACTCGTGATTCACAGCCATTCCTTTTAACTTTTGGACACTCGTCCCCCTTCAAAACCCATCACTACACGTAAAGGAACTTATACTCCTTTGATGAAGGAGACGGCGCAAAAGTCTTCAGAATCAACTCGACCAAGACGAAGTACATGATTGCAGCCGGAGACAGAGGTGGACATAAAGTGATGTTAGTGCAATTATGGAAATGTGTTTAAAATTGTTGAATTTGTTTACCTTGGTTTACTGCGATATGCAAATCTCATATTTATAGTTTGGTGTGTCTCTGACACTTTATTTGTTGTTGTTTTTCCATATTTGTTCTTCACATATTTTTATCGTATTTCATAAACAAAAGATCTCACATTCGGAATATGTCAAGTCAATGAAACGTATGTACAATACCGACAATACCATGGACGTAGCCAGAGGAGGGTATGGGGTATCTTTAGATGTTCCTCCAGTGATTGTTACGGTGCTTTCTTCGACGATTCCTTCAGAAATTTCTTCAAGGATTCCGATATAAATTTGACCAGAGATTCTTTTAGATATTTTCACATGTATTCTTTCAAAGATTTCTTAAGGAATTTCTCCATGTATTCCTTCAAACAATCTGCTAGAGATTGCTCCAATAATTCGATGTGAATTTATTCGATGTATTTCTGTTGGATTTTTTTTTGGGAATTCTTTCAAAAATATTTACTTGAGATTACTCAAAAATTAATCCACGAATTCCTTAAATTTCTCCATCTAAGGATTCTTTCAACAAATTGTCCAGAAATGACTGCACTGCAGACATGAATTCTTTCAGACTTTTTCCAGGGATTCCTTCAGAAATTTATTCAGGAGTTCGATAAAATAGCTCTCCTGGAATTTCCTAAGGAATTCCTCAGAGGAGGTTCTTCAGGAATTCCTCCAGGCTCTCTTTCTGTGATACTTTCAGGAACAACTCCGGAGGTTACTTAAAAAATTTCTCCAAGGATTTCTTCAGGAATTTCTTTTTTAATTCTTTCAAAAACTTCCTCAAGAATGAATCCAAGACTTCCTCGAAGAATTGTTAAGGGATAACATTAGCAATTCCAATTGGGATTGCTTCCCGGATTTCATCCTGAGGTTTCCGCAGCGATTCTTCCAGGAACTGCTATAGGGATTCCTCAAGGTGTTCCTCCACGAACTCGTTTTAAGATTCCTTAAGGATTTTTTTTCTGCAATTTCTGTAGTACTTCCTCCAGAGATTTTTTTTTTTCAGATATTCTTCCTAGGGATTCTTCGTTTAAGAATTCCACCTAAAATTCATCAAGGGAATCATCCAGAGACTCCTTCGGGAGTTATTTTCTGGGAATTCTTACAGGGATTTCTCTAAGATTCTTTCAGGAATTTCAGAAATTCCCCTAGAGTTTTCTTCTAGGATTTCCAATACAGATTCCTCCAGGAGATCTTCTATGGACTCCTCCAGGAATAACTACTGGCATTGTTGACGGAACTCCTCCTGAAGTATCTCCAGAATTTTTTCCAGAATTTCCGCCAGGGATTTCTTCAAGAATTCCTCCAGAAATTCCTCCTGGAATTTCCTCCAGGGATGCCTCCAGGAATTCTGAAAGGAATTTCTATTAGGATCTCTCCAGATACTTTTCTATGCATTGTTGCAGGTATCCAGGAAATTCACCAAGATTTTATCCACGAATTACTGAAGGGACTCCTCCAAGAATTCCTTCAAAAATTTCTTCAGGAATTATCCCAAGAATTCCTTCATGAATTTATTTAGGAATTCTCACAGAATATCTACCGCAACTTCTCCAGGACTTTCTCCAGGAAATCCTCCAGGGATTTCTCCAAGAATTCCTCTACACATTCCTCCAGGAATTTCTCCAAGGATTCCTCCAGGTCAGGGATGGGAACACTCACTTGCAAAGATTTACACTCACTTGCTGTTTTCTCAGCTCAGAAGCGTGCATTCAAAAAACGGTATATGGACGACTTTTGCCTTGTGATTTTGTCTAAAGGTTTACCGAATGGAGTATGGGTCGCACATGTATACCAGAATAGTGACAGAGCTGTGAAAGCGACTCTCCACGAGGTGAGCGTAATTTACATTCACCTCGTGGAGAGTTGCCTTTGAAGCTCCCTCACGACTTCGGTATGCGTGTGCGACCTATACTATATTCGGCAAACTTTAAGACAAAACCACAAAGCAGAAGTCGTCCATACATCATTTCTTGATTGCACGCTTCTGAGCAGAGAAAACAGCAAGTGAATGTAACGCTTTGCAAGTGAGTGTTCCCATCCTTGCTCCAGGTATTCCTTCTGGGATTCCTCTAGGAATTTGTCTAGACATTTCTCCAGGAATTCACCCAAGAGTTATTCCATGGACTCCTCCAGGAAATCGTCCAAGAATTCCTCTAGGAATCGCCCCAGAAATTTCTTCCCGAATTCCTCCAGGAACCCCTCCAGGAATTCCTTCAGAAATTCCTACAGTGATTCCTCCTGGAATTTCTTCAGACATTCTCCAGGGATTCCTTCAGAAATATTTTCTTAGAGTTAAACCAGGATTTTTTCCAGGGATTCCTGAAGGCATTTATATAGAAATTTCTTCTCCAAGGGATTGATCTAGAGATTCCCCTTGGGATATCGTCTGCGATGCTTCCAGGGACTCCTCTATGGTTGCCTCTAGGAATTCCTCCAGAATTTCTTCAGGGATTCCTATAGGAATGCCTCCAGAAATTCACCAAGAAATTCTTCCAGTAATTTATCCAGCAATTCTTCCAGGGTTCCCGCAGAGATTCCTACAGAAATAGCTCCAGGGGTTCTTCCAGGAACATCTCCACGCATTTCCCCCAAGGATTCCTCCAGAAATTACTCAAATAATTCTACCAGCAATTCCTCGAAAAATCCCTCTAAGAATTGTTCCAGAAATTTCTACAGCAATTTCTTCCAAAATTTCTTCTGGGATTCCTTCCAGAGCTCTTATAGAAATGCTTCCAGTAATTCTTCCCAGAATTTCTCTTGAATTTAATTCAGGGATTCCTCCAGGAATTCTTCCAGGAATTTCACCAGGAATTCATCCAGGAATTTTGACAGGGATTCCTCCAGGTATTCCTTCAGAAATTCATACAGGGATTCCTCCAGGAATTCGTTCAGGATTTGTAAAAGGCATTTTGACAGGGATTTCGCCTGGTATTTGTCCAGAAGTTCTTCTGGGCATTCCTTCAGAATTTCCTAGAGAGATTCCTCCAGGAATTACTTCAGGGGCTCCTCCATTATATCCGTCAGGGATTTCTTATAGAATTCCTCCAGGAATTTCTTCAGAAATTCCTCCAGGAAGTTCTACAGAAATTCCTCTAGGATGATTCTTCGAAAAGTTTGTAAAGGGACTCCTTCAGAAATTCACTCGGGAATAACTCAAGGGTTTCCTCCAACGATTGTTTTAGGATTTATCCTAGGATTTCTTTAAGAACTCCACCAGGCGTCTCCTTCCCAATTTTATGTAGAGATTTTTTTTCAAAAAGGTTGCCTACAAATTTTCCTGAGATTCCTTCAGGAATCCCTCCTTAATTTTCTTTGAGGATTCCATCAAGAATTCTTACAGCAAGTCTTCCAGGGATTCTTCCATGCAACACACATATCACAGAAGAGTCACGGCAGTGCAGGTTTTGGTTGCGCAGAAGTCACTGTAACATACTTTAAATAAATAAATACTTACATGCTAGAAGTACTTTCAGAACTTTTTAAGGGGAATCCTTCAGAAACTAACCCAGGGAAAACTTTTTCGGAGTTCTACCAGTGGTCCCTCCCATTTCTAGCAAATGCACCAGAATTTTTTCTAGGAATTGCTTCTTCCATTACTCCCGAAACTTTTTCCAGAGATTCGTCAAGGAATTCCTTTAGGTGAATCCCAGGATTTTTCCAAAAATTACATTATTATCGAGTTATCCGGGATACCTCCAGGATATTCTTCGAGAGTTTCTGTAGGGATTCCCTTCAGGAGTTTTTACAGGGATACCTCATGGGTTTCCTCCAGTGATAGTTTTTAATGCTCTTGCGAGAATACCATCAACAATTCTTCCATGAATCCTTCCGGAAATACGTCAATTAATATTTCTATAAAATTATGCTCTGCCATGAATATATGCAGTATAGGGGTATATAAAACTGCCTTTATGGAAGATCCGACAAGGATGTATGATAAATTACTGTAAGAACTCGAGTTAGTCATGGAAGACAATGTGTAGATATGTATTTTCAAAAACATCTTCGGATGGATTTCCATTATGCCCCGCCGATGAAAATGCTGAAGGCAATCCCCCGACCCGTCCAACTCAGTCGAGCCCTGCCGCAGCGCCAACACAGCCGTCCTGGTCCTGTACCGTCGATGGGGGTGACAATGGGTCTGGGGGTGAGATTGGGTCAAAACGGAGAAACATAAAATTTGAAATAGCTCATCAACTATGGCTTATTTATATTGAAAACTTTATATTATTTTGAAGAGGAGATGTTTTTACACGCCATGATGCAGAAAAAGATGTTTAGCAATAATCGTTTTTTGTTCAAATTGTGGCTCAACTTATATGCTGAAACTACTAGTAGGGTAATTTGCCAATTGTTGCACGGCTAAAAACTCGCCTATTGTTGCACACTCCATGCTTTTCTTATGGGGTGTGCAATAATTGGCGAATTTTTAGCCGTGCAACAATTGGCAAATTACCCTAAATCACTCTGAAAAAATTTCTCCCTCGCAATATTTCACTCAAGCACCTAACCATAAATTTTCCTATAAGTAGTTAGCTGTAGGTATTACCTGGTTGATGCAACGAAAAAAGTGGGCTGTGAATGGACTTTAAAAAAATCAATATTTTCGACCCTATGCCTAAATATTAAAAATGGGTGTGAGATTGGGTCAAGCAAGTTATCAAGTGCACATAACCTTAACTAAATTTAAACTTGTTATTTAGTCTCCATTTGATGTTAGAGTGGTGCCATGTTTACCGTATCTTCATAAAAGTACGTTTTTTTTTCGAAAACATGTCGCAGAAGTGTCAAGAGAGTGTGTTCATACGTTTAGTGCCTAAAATCATTTATAACAATAAACATGGACATGGAAAGCTCATCTAATCATCATCTAACGTTTAGTGTACTGCAATATCGTAAGCTCACAAAATAGACTTAAAAACGTTCTTCTTCTCCACTCATTTTTGAAATTTTAAGGAAGTATCCTGAAACTACCAGACAGTAGTGGGATTCAGGAAATACAGGGGCTATAAAACCGGTGACATAGTGAAGCGCCCTGTACCGTCCAGGGGCTCAACTAAACACTACACGGAATGTGATATCTTTTAATTCATAACAGTCCGACGATATCTTTTTAATAATCTATATTGAAGTATCACAAACCATCACTTAACTTATATTACAATGATTCAATTTTTTTCCGAAGTTGAAATAACTGAAACGAACTGGACTTTTACTCTTACGTTGAAAAACTGAACTTTTACAACTACTGTCTTTTCTGAACCAAGATTGAACACTCTAGCGTTGAAACTGACCCACTGTCTCACTGACTGTCTTTGAACTCAACAACTCCGTTCTTCAACAACTCTAACGTCGAACTCTCCTCGATTACTCTGTTCTTCAACAACTGCCCCCGACTGAAGCCAAAACCTCCGTATTTATAGCCTAAATTTCCTAGCAATACCCGAAGAAGTCACGAAAATTCCTTACGTTGCCCAACCCATCTTGGGCGTGTCCAAAAACCTAAAAAAATGTAAATACTAAAACGTCCCAAATCCTTCTACCTTTCCTACTTGTCCACATCGTGTTTTACATCTTTCTCTTCTTGAAAAATCTCTTTTCTCTTGGGCGTATCCCAAGCCCTACCAAAAATCCTAGTTCTGATAAAAAAACCTAATTTCCTAACCACGCCTGACTTGGGCGTGTTCGCAAAAACCCCTTCTAAGAATCTTTACCCGAAGGCCTACATCGTCTAGCCCCGCCTCACTTGGGCATCTTCAATGCTTGGGCGTGTCATATCGTCATCTTCACCATCATCCTCATCGTCATCATCGTCATCATCATCATCATCATCATCATCATCATCATCATCATCTTCGGAATTTGGTACCAAATTCTTCAAAACAAAGCACCCGCTTTGTTATTGAAGTGTACCTTACTTGGGCACAGTGACCCCTAGCCGGGCCCGGCCACGGATGTTGGTTGAAATTATACCCCACATTCCTTTTACTCGAAGTCAAAACAAAATCGAGTACAAAACAATTCCGGCGCCCCTATGCCGCCAATACGGTTTCGATTTTCAACATTCCTTTTACGGTTCACCGGGGTTCAAAAATCGAACCAAGTGAAAACAATCACGGCTACCTGAAACCATTCTCGGCAGATACAGTGCCTCGATTTCAAAACCAAAACAATCTAGGCTACCTGAAACCGCGCCTTGATTTCAAAACAAAAACAATTTTGGCTACCTAAAGCCATATGCGGCCAATACGGCGCCTTGATTTTCGCAACATTCTAGCGCGATCGATAGGGTATCCGTTCCATGGCATTCCTATCGACGGCCCACCGAGCGTAATCAGAGCTGCACCAAACCAACCGGACCCAACATGTACGATCGTGAAAAACAAAACAAACGCATCGCTGCGCGGTCGCTGCCCCGCGAAACCAGGACACCGTACAGATGTTGTTTTAGTCAACGTCTAGTACGACATTTTAGATCAAAAACAAACCTTTACCCGGCCATCACCGGGTGCGATGATGGGTCATAAAAACAAAGTCAGTAACGAATGGTATGTTTCCCGTTGCTTCCAATTTACAGCGCGTGAGGTGGGTAGAACCTACCTAGAGCGTAGCTGTTGGTGAAAAATTGAAATAAAAACACACCCAGGCAGCTACTCTAACGGGAGTGTGTGGGGGGGAAATGCATCTTTTTCTTTCACAGTTGAATTGACTTAGAATATCGGAAGGCGTGGGAATATTTAGGCGTTGCAATAGTACAATGTCGGAAAGTGAATGAACGTCGCATTTTGGTTTGGTTAAACATTTCTCATGCAATCTTTCAATGCGTCCCTCTCTCATTGTAATTCACCCTTTCCTCTCTTGGAGGTTGAAACTTTAAATGAGGATGATTATGGTGGCTAAAAATGGCGATACAACATACAAACGTTATTTTATCAAATTTCAACAAGTTTTTCGGTTGTATTAGCCCTTTTAGGTGGATTAATCATCTTTCAAAACTACAAAAGTTATTTTAGTCATGGTTATATTATTTTTTAAGTAGGCTTACTAGATATGATCAATAAAATTAACTTATATTCATAGATAGGCGATTTCGAATACTTTGACCCATTCTCACCCCCTCTAAGGGGTGAGATTGGGTCAATGGACTACCCGCTTTGCGCGCAGCCACAGTTGATCAGCAGGAGTGAATCAATTTAATTTTGTATGGCGAAATGCATCTAAACTCGAATTACTTGAAATAGAAACCTTTCCCGAAAAAAATATTTGGTAGCCTTAATAGTGGTCACCATTGTGCACAACCACTACCAAATATTTTTTCGAATAATGTGTTCCACTTTGAGAAATTTGCCTTTAGATTGTATTCGCCATACAATATTTTTGCGATTTACTTTTGGCGATTTTTCGCGCATAGAAGCTAGCGCCACATTGGTCGATGCGGAGAGTAGGAAAACAGCCGATGTAGTTAATTCATTTTCAAACATTTGTAGTTCAGCAAGCAATTCATATAATGTAATACTTTCTTGCTAAACTATCAATACCACATAGAAGAGTATACATACCAAATAAAAAGATATTCCGACTTCAATTGCATTTGTTATTTAACAAACAATCTTTGAGTATCCTTTTCTGACCCATTCTCACCCCCAACGACGGTAGTTGAGACTGAGGAACGGAGCTTCCAACGTGCCTCGCAAGGCAAGTACCCTTGTGTTAGTATCGCTTCGCGCACACTCAGGCAAATGAACCTAAGATTATCATAAGGTCTAACTTATGAAATGGCCTTTAAACAATTCATAACGGATAGAACGATTTTCATAAGGTCGGTCTATGACGCAGAATCGACTCACAGTTTGGCTTTTATACACATTTAGCAACACGATATTCTCAAGCGTCGATAGCCGCGTGGGTTGAGCACGAGCTCAGTGATCTCGACGTTCATGGATCGATTCCAGTCTGCATCATTTTGTGATTTTTCTGCTCTTTTCATAAGTTTATCTTATGTAATTAGGTCACAATAAGCATGTTCAATTTTCATAACGTATTCTTATGGCATCCATACTTTACAGTTATGGCTAAATTTCATAAGGTATTTTGATGAATTTCGGTAGTTTACTTCGCTGAGTGCAGTGACCTGTCTTCCACTCCTAGCACCGAACCCCCGCCACCAGGACGTACGCTCCATGACATTATGGAATCCTCCCATCCGTCCAACTCAGTCGAGCCCTGCCGCCAGCGTCAACACAGCCGCCCTGGCCATGTAGTTGAGACTGAGGAACCGGGCTTCCACCGCTCAGGCAATCTGCGCATCTACTACCAAAACGTTCGAGGACTGCGCAAGAAAATCGAAGACTTCTTCTTGGCCGTCAGTGAGCTGGATTACGACGTGATTGTGCTAACCGAGACCTGGCTAGATGATCGTGTTTTTTCTTCACAACTATTCGGGGCCGATTACTCTGTATTCAGAACAGACCGTAGCATAGCATAGCATAGCATAGCATAGCATAGCATGAATACTTGCACAAATCTTGGATGGAGTTGCAAAGTTGAATATTTCCATTGACATTGCTGATGTCGCTACTATCTACAATGCCATAGATTCACTCAGCTCCACACACCTGGCCAAGTCTTTGCAATCATTTATAAATCCCTTCATCAACTTAGAAAGAGCCCAGAACTGAAGCATCTTCCAATAGATGAAAGGATGTTGAAAATAGCGAATTTTCAACTTATATGCAGTTATAAAGTAAATATACTGAAGTAGAATTATTTATAAATAAATAATGTTGAAAAGATCTCACCAATTGTTGTGGGGTTTTTGTGGTTCAATGCCGATCATCTAATTGCCTTGATTAATGTTCTTCTCTGTAAAGAACAACACAATACTCAGCAAAGAACAACACAATACTGAACACTAAACACCCGTGCATCTATTGTTTTGATTTTCACTCGAGACAATAGCGATTATGCTGCCATACTCACCCCTACAGGAGTGATGCATGCACAGCCAAGAACAACACAATACTCCTCTGTATTCAGAACAGACCGTAGCGCACATAATAGCAACAAGTCAAGGGGTGGAGGAGTTTTGATAGCTGTTTCTTCACATTTAAACTGTTCGTTGGACCCGGCGCCCGTTAGTGACCGATTGGAACAAGTTTGGGTAAAGGTCATACTGCCTGCTAACAACGTAAGCATCGGTGTACCTCCCGCCAGATCGAAAAAACGACCTTGATGTCATTCATCGTCACATCGACTCTATAGCTGCTGTCCACAACAACCTGTCGGATAATGACTTGGTGCTCCAGTTTGGATTACATTCTGTCGCATGTCCAGTGGTCCGCGGATATAAACAATCAGCTCTCGGTAGATCTACATCGTTCCCGGCTGTGTCCTTCGAGTTCGGCACTGTTGGACGGATTCTGTTTCCATGGGCTTTTCCAAGTCAATACAGTGGTGAACAGTTGCAACTCGACACTCGATTTCGTTCTTGTTAATGACGCAGTTTTGCAGAATATTTCGCTTTCCGAAGCCGGTGTAGCGTTGACAGCGCTTGACAATCATCATCCAGCGATTGAGGTCCAAGTCTCTTGTCCTGTACCGATTGCATGTGATACGTTACTCGACTATACTGGGTTCAACTTCCGAAAAGCTGATTTCGAGTCTTTGAATGCAGAACTGATGCAAATCAACTGGAGCCAGCTCGAGTTAATGGAAGATATTGACGAGGATGTTGGATTCTTCACTAACTCCGTGCTGCAAGCAGTTACGACACACGTCCCGCCGCGGCGGCCGCCCAGCAAACCGCCTTGGTCCAATGGTCGACTTCGTCTGTTGAAACGCCGCCGATCTTCTGCTTTGCGTTACTATTGTAATCATCGATCGCAACAAGCTAAACAAGATTTGAACAGGACAACTCGAGAATACAGAAGCTACAACGCGTTTTTGTATTCTCGCTATAAGTTTCGAACAGAGCAGAGCCTCCGAACCAATCCAAAACGTTTTTGGTCAATCGTAAACTCCAAAATAAATGAAGACGGCCTACCAACATCGATGTACCTTGATGAGGTAACAGCCAACTGTGCCGCCGATAAATGTGAACTTTTTGCTGCACAGTTCAAACGCGCCTTCAACGATTTTGTAGCTGGGTCTGCGCAGGTTGAGGTTGCCTTACAAGATACTCCACGTGACGCCTTCAGCTACGACATGTTTGTGGTTTCAGAGCAGGATGTAGCAGGAGCAGTATCAAAGCTGAAGTCTTCATACAGCCCAGGACCAGATGGAATCCCTGCAGCCCTTTTGAAGAAATGTTCAGCTTTGCAAATACCGCTGTTAATTCTTTTCAATCGCTCTCTAAGGCAGTGTTGCGAATACTCACTAGCAAAAAATTATACTCACTTGCTTCTATCTCAGTCCAGAAGCATGCTATCAAAAAATGATGTTTGAAGGGGTTTTAGATTGTAGTTTAATCTAAAAGTTTGCCGATTAAAGTAAAGGTCTCAGACGCATGCCAAAACCGTGAGAGAGCTGTGAGTACACGGTGAGTATAAATTACACGAATTTTACTCACCTCGTACTCACAGCTCTCTCACAACTTTGGTATGCGTCTGCGACCATTACTTTATTCGGCAAACTTTTAGATTAAACTACAATCTAAAAGCCCTTCTAACATCATTTTATGATAGCATGCTTCTGGACTGAGATAGAAGCAAATGAGTATCACTCTTGCAAGTGAGTATTCGCAACACTGCTCTAAGGCAGTGTGTATTCCCGAGCAGTTGGAAAAGATCTTATCTCTTCCCAATTTTCAAAAAAGGTGAAAAGCGTGGCGTGAGTAATTATCATGGCATTACTGCACTATGCGTGTGCTCGAAGGCTTTTGAAATCATAATTAACGACTCCCTGCTCAATAGCTGCAAACATTACATCTCTACAGATCAGCATGGATTCTTCCGTAAAAGAATGCATACGTGCCATGGATGATGGATGCGGTTTATCTGGATCTGGATTTGCGAAATGTGGAGTAACAGCTGGCTTTATTGATTGGTTCGAATCATACCTTACTAGACGATCGCTGTGTGTGAAGATCGGCACGTACGAATCGAGGCCGTTCACAAATCTATCCGGAGTGCCACAAGGGAGCAACCTTGGACCACTACTGTTTTCGCTTTTCGTCAACGATGCATCTCTGGAATTTGCTGCTGTGGTATGGTGTCCATTTCACATAAGCTGGATAACTCGAACTGAATCCGTGCAAAAGAAATTCGTGCGATATGCCCTGACAAATCTTCCCTGGCGTGATCCGGAAAACCTGCCTCCATATGCGGAACGCTGTCGTTTATTGGGGATCGATACTCTGGAGGGCCGGCGTTATGCGTCGCAAGCCACTTTTGTTGCAAAGTTGCTCAAAGGTGAAATCGATTCGCATAACATTTTGGCAAACATCGATATCCACGCCCCTGAGCGGCCCCTGCGTAACAGGAGTTTAGTTAGTCTCGGTAGCTCAAATACTTTATACGGGCAACATGATCCGACTAGACACATGACAATGAAATTCAGCCAAGTTTTTCCTATCTTCGACTTCAATATACAAACTTCGACGCTGCGTAACCGTTTTATAGAATATTTTGGACGTAATTAACTTTGTGCTGTTTATGTTTTAAGTATGTTCTTAAGTTTATATTCATTAAGACAATTTTTATGTCAGATGGATCAAATCAAATATAAATAAATAAATAGAATAAATAAATGAATAACATTCTGGGTTGGTCCTAAAAAGAGTTCGTAATTTTCAAAAGAGTTTAGTTATGATTTCTTACGAAAGTTTTGTAGATATTACAAAAACCGCGTAAAACAGTCTCACCATTTCTCGACGAATCATGCAAAAATAAGACGATGATTTTTTTTTTTGTATGGAGTTTTCATTTACGCGGCCGCGTAAATGTAAACCGCGTAAAAAATACCTGACTGTTCGTATAAATCTGCTAAGAATGCTCTTGATCGATAGAGTCGAAAGATAGATAAAGATAGAGTCAAACTATCTTCGGGAAAAATGTAGTTTTTTACCATACCTACAAGTTTCCCATACACAACTTTTTGGAAAACGTGAAACAAAAGCTTGAAATTGATAATTTGTTTCTAAAGAATAGGGTATATGTACCATTCCTTGGCCTAATTTGCAAGCCGCCATGACAATTTTGATCATAACTAATGAATTAATAGCACTAGAAATAATATGTTGAGCATATTACACACTCTAGGCAATGCATGTTTCACCATTTGGAAGTAAACTAACGTAAATATTCAAGAATTTACTTAAAGAAGTTGAAAAGATTCGATGCGATGGTATGCAACGTTGGTCTATGGTACATAAATTGGCCTATTAGTGGATACAACGTTGGCCTATTGCTTTCTATGCACTAGAACCACCAATTATCTCATTTTTCAATATTTCTGCTGAAGTATTATCTCTGTTTGTTCACCAATCTTACTTTTAAATTACATTTTCGGAGCCAAATTTTCAAAAAACTATAAATAAATCACTTAAACTAAAGTTCTTTCTTAATGTAGTAACGAAAACAACGCAACCCTTTTATTGTGTTATATTTTTACAGTTATCGCACACAAAATCTTTCTTCCTGTTCGTTCTTTCTGGTTCTTACGCAAACAATGTTGTGACGTCACTTTATCGGTGTTTTTGACGTCACTTTACTGATGGGCCAAGATTTGGGTACATAGTGAAAAAAATGTCCTCAATATTGGGCCCACATTCAATTTGTGAAATAATTATTCGTAGAAAACAAATACACAACTTCAAAAAAGCGTCTTTGACCGTCGCATCAAATGTACAGTTATTGAAAAGTCAATTCGAAATGTTCCAGATTCATGCCATTTATGATCATGTGTATAGACTATCCACTAAGCCGAAGAATCACGGCGTCTACAAAAGCTAAACAAAGTGACATTTTCATTCAATTTTAATGCTCCAAAGTGCATAAATTGAAACGAAATGTTATAGTTGTTTGGCGTATAGCTTTTCCGATATCCAGTTATGCGTGTTTGTTTGAGTTTTTGGATTACGTTGAGATAGGCCGAACGAGGGGACTATGCCAACGAAGCATCCCGATACCCTATAATCGTTCTGATTTCCAAGAAAAACAGCATGTACCCCTAAGAATCAAAATATCGTTATCAAGCTTTTGTTTCACGCTTTACAAAAAACTCGTGTATGGGAAACTTGTAGGTATGGTAAAAACCATTTTTTTTTTTTCGAAGACTGTTTGACTCTATCTTTAAATTTGTATAAGTTATATGTATTTTTTTTCTATTTTTAAGGAAATTTTTGGAATCGATTTATTCTAATTTAAAAAAAAAAATTCTCGTAATTTTTGCTCTAAATTTGGCTTTATATGTGACCTGACGCTTAAAGAACTTTTTTTATCTTACCAACTACATGAGATATAAGCATTTCAAGACATCGTTGTTTTCAAGTCAAAACTGCCTATAACACGTAAATGACAAGACATAGCAAGTGGAGCGGACCTGGTGTGGTGGTTAGAACACTTGACTATCACGCTGAGGACCTGGGATCGAATCCCACTCCCGACAAACTCGCAAAATGTAAGTTCTTCCTTCGGAAGGGAAGTAAAGCGTGGGTCCCGAGATGAACTAGCCTAGGGCTAAAAATCTCGTTCAGGGATGAGAAATGTACTGGAAAAAACGGTTACCGGCTGTACATTTGACATTTTCCACACGAACATCACAGGCCCAGCCAAACTCAAACTGTTAGAAAAATAAATGTCATAACATTTTTTTTCCTGCAGCCTTCTTCCTCGAAACGGTTTCCAAGTGCGAGAGCGCCAGTACTCGAGCACAACGACGACAGAAATTTCTGTCTTTCCCATTTTCGCATTTTTCTGCGTTTCAAACCGCTTCTAGACAAACTTCTTTACATGCATCACAAGGCTAGGAGTGTGCTCTAGCTATTTGTGCAAATCGAATTAAGTTATTTATTAAAACAAGTGAGTTATTAGCAGTTGAAAATATTTGACATTTTTCGCAATCACCCGCCTCAGCAATCAGCATGACTGCTCATAAAAATTTTCGTGGGGAAGCGAAAACCGTCAAGCGTCTGCTCGACTGCCGTCGGCGCGGCGTCTGATGGTATTGGTGCTGCCGTTGTTTTGTTTTTATTTTACTGCCAGTATCGATGAACGGTAAACAGGAAAAAGTCTCATTCCCATGCCTGATCTCGTTAATACAGATAATAATAATAATAATAATAAAACTTAGCAACATGCCATGTTCAGAACAAATATGCGTCATTACTTGCTTTTCAAATGCCCCAAAGCTCACATCTTCGAAAAAAAAAATCAAATATAAAAGTAATTGTGAAAAACCGTTTTTGGAGGGATCACCCTAAGTCAAAACTTAAAATTGACATACTACGTTCAAATTAAGAGCTAGATAAACGGTGTCTTCTGCAATGTTGCTCGTAATAGCATTGCCTACAACTTTGCTGAAGAACTCGATCGCATATGACTCAAAATTAATAACCACCCTAATATTTTTTTTGGAAATGATACAGTAAACAAAAGCAAACAACTTCTCTGAAGACATCAAACACCTAAAATTAATGATAACAGATATAGGGTTTTTTCCGGTTAAATGTTCATTTGGACCATTGTGCACTGCACTGTTCATCTACCAATGACTGACTACAATGTAAAGCGTGAAATCAATAGGTGCATCATCAGTGTGAAAGTGCAATTCGTGACTGCGATAAATATTCGTATGTTGATCATTTTATTATAAGTCAAATGTATGCGTCCAAAATATGTATATGCGCGTAACACAGTGTTCAAAATAACTGCATAGGTTCCCTTAAGTCCTTCGAAGAACCACATTACCACACTTTCATCCCCGTTAATTCACTCTCGAAAGTCGTACCCGAAAAATTAATTTCACCAAAACCCGACTCGGTCTTCCAGTCCTTCAATTTTCTACTTACAGTCAATTTTTCATTATCTTCTCGAACCCTCTCCACCAGCATACCCCACTCGGCATGTTGAACCAACAACAACGGAACGGCTTGTTGCTGGGCTTCATCCTTCACCCAAATGGGACTGTACGTGTACACAGGGTAAGAATATGGCAAAGCTTCAGTCAGTGTGTCTGGAATGCTTTAATTTTTATCGAAAATTTAATCTCTTTTTCCGGCTTCCTCATCTGCCGCCCGCAGGTATCCATCAACATCAGCAAGGGAAGCACCGCACTTTCAAACCAAATCACAATGGTTCCGAGTTCCGAACGGAAATCTCGCCAGCCAACACATGGGCTGCTTCTACCTGTTTGCTCAGACCACACCGCCGAACTTGTTGCTGCTGGCTGGGGACGACACATCAACAAGCCCTGAGACAACGAGAGGAATATTTGTTAAAATTTCATATAGAGTGCGCCAAAGCGAAAGTACAACGTCGTCCGTCCCAGCAGAATTCAACAATTCGTCAAGTACGCACAAGTCGGGAGGTTTAGTGGTGGTGGCGGATCGAATTTTAATATGCAAACGAGCTGAAGATTACGATGCGTAGTGGAGGAAGTGCTTCTGACATCATCGTGCATGCGGGGTGTTCTGACGGAGCGGGACGTTATCAAAAAGTGTACTTCGGAAGGATGGGAAATAAAGAAAGGGGTATTCGCTTGCTTTGTAAGGTGGTGGTGCCGTGAGGCATTCTCCAAGGAGGAAGCCCTTTGTTTCATGCAGTGGTTAAAAATCGTAAGGTGGAATATATATTGGAACCCGTTCCGACATCAAGTTTGGAAGATAAAAATACTGCCGATCTGGGATATGGTAGCGATATCGCCATGAATCATTGCTGATTAGATGAGGTACGACAAGGAAATCTTTGAGGGAATTTAATTTACATGTGATTTTGATTCATCTTTGTCAGCTAACATCTTCCAAATCATTAATTCGGCAATCTTGGTTAAGTATTGATTCATTTTCTTCTGATTTGAAAAACAACATACATGATAATTCACATACATACATACATGATAATCACCAGTTGTTGAATAGCTAGTACTGATTTTTTTTCACTTGCTGTCTAAATTCAGTCATTTTATATACTTATCAAATAATAAAAAAATCAATTTGCAAGTGAAATAAAACATTTGTGACGGAAGTCTGGAACTCAAATATTGAACGCACTCTCACGTAATGTTGACCGATTCTCGCTAATTGTTAAACAGTACGCTTGGTATTCCGAATTGTAAGTTGCAAATTGGATTCTGATTGTTTAATGATCCATCCTTTCAAGGTGGTTTCAGGGTTAATTCAGAGGAGTTTCAAGATGTTTTAACACGTTTAGGGGACTTTTGGGGGCTTTCAAGGGAGTTTTAAAAAGGGTTCAAAAGTGGTTTGTGGCTTTTCAAGGTTTTTTGAGGGGTATAGTGTAGTGATATCCGGGGCTTCAGGAAGCTTTCAAGGAGGTTTCATTGATTTTGAGCTAGATTGAAAGGCGTATCAAGATTTATTAAGACGTTTCAAGGTATTTTAGGGTGTTTTCTAGTGAGTTTCACGGTGGGTTACAGCAAGCCCGTGCACTGAAAAGGCGACACGGGAGAGTTTTTTTTTATAATTTAGGCAAAAGCCAGAGCGGCCTCCAGTTAGCCTAGTTGTTAAGGCTATGGATCGCCAATCCGGAGACGGTGGGTTCGATTCCCGTTCCGATCGGGAAAATTTCCTCGACTCCCTGGGCATAGTACATCATTGTACTTGCCACACAATGCACAATTTCATGCAATGGCAGGCAAAGAAAGAACTTTAATTAATAACTGTGGAAGAGCTCAAAGAACGCTAAGTTGAAGTGAGGCAGGTCAAGTCCCAGTGGGGACGTCGAACCACAAAGAAGATGAAGAACGGAAGCAAAAAAGTTACATAGGGTGTTACAAAAACAAAAGTAAGTAATCAAAGGTATTTTTATGTGTGTAAGGTACTTACACAATCTGGAACGTAATTTAATTCCATGAAACTAAAATTCACGTAATTTGTAGATCGTAGTCAAAAATATCAGTAAAATTGGATTCTCCTACGCTGAGTTGTAAGGTTCCAAACTAGAGCACTTTGTATGGAAAACCCGCATTCGATTACTAACTTTTGTCACCGACTGTAACAGAAAAGGGCAACATATCTCACTATGCCCCTTAAACCCCATGGAACACCCCGAGAATGCTCTTGAAAACACGTGGAACACCCTGAAGCCCTTTGCAACCACTGAACATCCATGAAACGCCCCGGAATGTCTCTGGATCACTTCTGGAACCCCTGGAATATTCCTGTACCCCCAGAACAAATTTGGAATGCTTCTGAAACACCCAGAAACGCTCTGAGATCCGCTCTGGAATGCCTTGAAAGCATTTGAAACTCCTACAACACCACTGGGACGACACTAAAACCACTTGAATCCTAATGAAACGCCCTAGGAACATCCCTTAAAATTTCGTGAAACTCCTGAAATGCTCATGAAACGCCTTTAAATCCACTGAAACCCCCCTAGAGCGGCTCTGAAAGTCATGAAACTCCATCGAATGCCAACGAAAGTCCCTGGTACACCCTTGAAACACCCAATAACTGCCAGTCTGAAACGCTCTCGAAACCCCCGGAACATTAGTAGAACGCCACGGAAACCTCCTGCAATGCTCTGCTCCTAAATTTTCTAGAATAACCCTAAAATCCCTGAAAAACCCCTAAATCGCTCCTGAAATCCCATGAAACAGTCTGTAACGCCTGCGAACCCCATGTAACGCTCCTGAACCCCCAGGACATCACTACTGGAACGGACAGGAACCCCCTGAAACCACCATGATCTTCCTCAAGCCCTCTGGTAGTTCTTAGTATTCCCTGAAAGCCATTATGAGACCGCGAAACATCTTAGCAATGCTTTTGAAACCCCTTCGTCGAAATGTACGAGTAGCACACTACTCAATTGTTTGATTTTTATGTGGCCTGCCTGTTGCTGGGATGCCATTTATACAGATTGATCTGTATTATACAGATTTTTGAGCTTCCGTGCGGATTTCGTTTTATAAGAAATACAGATTTTTGAGCTTACTTTCTCACTTTTAGCCCAGAGCACCCACGGTGGTGCAGAAGGCCGAATTGAAAGATCTCCATTCTGGACGATTGCCCGCCATCGCCTTGACCTGTGGCCAGGTCAAATTTCTGTCGACTTGTTTGAATTCAGTAACAAATTTTGAAAACGGCATACAATCAATGCTACACCATTCATTATACGACGTTTTCAAAATTTGTTACTGTATTCGTTGTTGAGGGTGCGCCACCATGAGCCTCTGGGTCTGCTTTTGCAGCGATGTTCTGCGGTTCCAATCCAACGCTTTCTTGCAGATTTCGTTGCCGCCCCTGCGTAGAGGGTGGGGTCGGCCACCTCCACTTTCGCTCCCGAATTTGTGTTACAGAGCTCAGCTAATATACGATCAACCGCAGGCCCTGTTCGATTTCATGCTACGGATGACTGTTTCTATCTTCTGCACTGATGGAGCTTCGATGTCGACACAGGTAAGGAGCTGTTCATAAACCACGTAGACCAAATTTTGACCATCTCAGACCCCCCTCCCCCCTAGTAGACTATCGTCCATACAAAACTTTTTAAATTTGTATGGAGTGTAGACTTTGGCCAGATTCCCCCTCCCCCCAAAAAGTCTACGTGGTTTATGAATGGTCCCAAATGCGTCGAACCCTTGGCAGATCATGCAGAGGTGCTGATGCCGTGGCCGATACTTCAAAAAGGTTCCCAAACTGTTCAAACCAGCGTCCAGACGTGTCTTTCATGGGCATCGTGGCATTCATCTTAGTCCCACTCAGGCGAAGTGTAACATCGTAGAGGAGACGGATTTCGCCAGTGTTTGTGGCTTTCTCGCCTTCGTCGGCTAAAGAATCCGCTCACGCTCTTTTATCTCGTCTACTTGAGCGTTTCACTTCCTTCTCGAGAGCCGAATAGCGCTGACGGGCTGTGGCTTTGGCTCTTCGTGATTTCGCTCGCTCAATCGTGGCTTTGGCATTCCTTCGCTCCTCTATCTTCCTCCAAGTATCATCTGTGATCCATTGCTTTCTCCGAATGCGTTGCTCGCTCAAATTATTCTTGCCGGTGGTGATGAGGGCGTTCTTGATGGTGCACAGAAAAGTCACAAATGCCGGCGTCTCCTCTACGATACCGCATGGTACCTTAGACAGAAAGTAAATCTCAATGTGGAGTCTCGGAATTCATTGAATATTGCTTCGCATAATCATAAATCATACATGCATGCATTTTATAGTTACTATGTTAATGATGACGTAATTTATTCTATAGCACTCATTAGCACGACTAACTGTAGTACATTGTTCTAATGTACAGGACGGAATGGTATTTCTATTATTATTTTACTACTATTCATATTACATCCTTCTTCAGAGGATAACAATTTGCTCCAGCATTTCATCCCTTTTCAGCACCTGGTGCCAATTTCCTCCAAATTGATCTAATCAATTTCGGTTTAACTTTGTTTGAACACAAAAATAAACACCCCAATCGACCTCTCCTCCGCAATCCGACTCAAACCAATCCCGATGAGAAAAAAATATCAATCCCCTCAACCGCAACTATACCATCACCGCGACCACCGATACGACGCGACGACGATGGTATAATTTCTCTCCTGTCAAATCACTTTCGCGGAATCATCCTTGCAATCTCGCGAACACGCGCGAATCTCTGTGTGTGTGTCTCTCTCCAGGGAGGGTCGACCCCTGATTGATTACAATCAATTTTTCATCAATCGCAACGGCGGCACCTTCGGCTTCCGTTTGCGCGTTCGTTCCGTTTATCAGATGGCGCGTGTCGTTACAACAACACCCTCGGGGTGTCCGCCACGCCGTGGTGGAGGCTTAGGGTGAGTGCGCCGATTTCTGGAACCGCATATGCAGGTGATTGGATTTTATGAAAGGAATTCTCAAACCACGACTACTTTGGTGACAGATGAATCGGAAATTATCGGAATTCCTTCAGAAAAACCTCAGACTTAAAGATTCCCTTGAAAACAAGAGATGGTCAATAGCTTTTTTGGTCCTGTCAGAGCCTCCAAGAAATCCGTTACACATTATTGAAAATTCATATCAAAAATTTCTGCCAGAAACTTTTATTTGTGATTTTGTTCAACAATTTGACAATTCTAGTTAGAATAACTACTATAAATGATAGCATACATTATACGAAAGTTAGCATAAAAGTTTTCTTTCAAACTCTTACAGAAAGAGTTCTTGGATATTTTTTGGTATTACCTATTACACAAGTTTACAAAATAAAACGAAAGTCGTGAACTTCTGTCAACGACCAAAATTTTTGAAGCACAATTCAATGCTGATTTCGAAACCGACCTTCAAAAATTTTTATGTAGAACAGTTTTTGAGTTTTAGCTCAATATCGAGTTTTGCAACTTTTCAAAATATGTAATTTACTAGAATTCAAATATATTGCGTTTTGTTCAACCAATTTTTAATCATTTTCCATAAATTAAAAGCTGAATATAATACCATTCGATCATCTGAATACAGGTTTTGCGTCAGATTGATGAAATTCAAGATATTGGCGAGTTTTAGGGACGATCTTCTTAAATTTTAACAAAATTCCCAAAAATGTTTGAAGAAATGTATTTTTTTCAATTAGAAAAAACCAACTTAAAAATTCTGTCTTGACGTTTATTTGACAAATCATATGTAGGCGAGTTACTGTAAAAAATTTAGCTCAATCGGAGCATCGATTACGGAGAATGAGATGTTTGAAGTGAGCGACATTGCATAAAAATAGAACAAAAATCGATTTCAAATCATCAACCTTGTATGGAAAGTCGAAAAAATTTCCGCTCTACTGTATTTTTTTTTTCCTTCGCGTTTTCAAACTCAGGGCATGATTCTACACCAAAAATGATCATCAGCTTACCGAGTTCAAAAATGCTGTAAACTAGTGTTATTATTT
This sequence comes from Aedes albopictus, assembly GCF_035046485.1. Classification (NCBI taxonomy): domain Eukaryota; kingdom Metazoa; phylum Arthropoda; class Insecta; order Diptera; family Culicidae; genus Aedes; species Aedes albopictus. The sequence goes on along the minus strand of NC_085136.1, from coordinate 131,383,111 downwards.
TTATATAAATTCGCTAGACCTGGCTCACTGACTTCACTAAGCAGCTTCCTCTGAGTATTTGTAAAGAGCTGCTGGGGCTTTGTAAACTATTCTGTAAATTTGTACCTACCGGTATTCTTATTTAAAAATTGTCTTCCTCTAAAATCGGTACACCTACCCTAGACATATCGTGGAACGTTCCACCGTTTCTTCTACCGAATCCTGTTGACGAGTCAGGTGGGTACCACTTCGGCATGAATCCGCGCTTATAATCCTATCACAACATATTCTAATCCCCTCTTCCTTTTTTCAACGTAACATACGCCGCCAAAGCTAGCCTGATAAATTGAATTAGACGCCTGCTGTCAGCTTTTTTTTTCTCCCCAAATTCAAGCATTCGCGGGTTTGTTTTTGGCAATTTGCATATTATCTCGTTCCGGTTGACACATGCTTATCGCCGTCAAGGAAAATTTGTGTGGGAATTTCTCTTTGGAGGAATACCGTTTAATTTCGTTGATGAAATTTTAAAGATTTGAAATTGAAATTTTCTCTGGCACCGTCGACTACAAATCAAGTCATTTACCTACCCCTAAAACCATCTCAAGTATAGTGCACAATGACTACATCCCCATAAAGCGTGGCAATTCTCTGCCAATCTCAGCGTCGCACAGTGGCGGGGCTCCATACAAATGCCGGACAAAACCTAAAACTTTCTCCAAATGCGCTGAAATTCACATGTCTAGATAATTTGGATGTGCTGAATCTATTTCTGGCATCAAAATTTACATAACTTGCATTATTTTTGTATAAAAGTAGGTTTAAAGTATTAAAATAACTATATTTTTAATGAAAATAATGAAAAGCTCATAATAAATAAGTCGGCATCATGTTTATTTGTTTTTGGAATATATTTTTAGTGCTCTATGATGCAAAAAATATTGGATAAAATGTTTATCTACATAGTTTATTTGTTGAAGCATGCAAAATTGTATAAAAATGCGAGTTAACAATGTAAAATTGCTATATACTTTTTATTAAGTGAGGGTTACATTATATTCATCATGTCCGCTTGTCACAAAGCGAAAACAACAAAGACGATACCTCATACCACATCTAGGTGCAACAAAAGTCGACAATACAAACTCACAACACAGACAAACAGACATCTCATGCTACTCACTTCCCATTGATCCTCTTATCAACAGTTAGTTCAAATAATCGGTAGTTCGTAAATCGTACGCTCATGGCTCCCGCATAATTTTTGCTCCTGTTTGACGTTTGTTCACTGCCGCCACCTAGTTATGAGATTGCGAAACATTGGAATTGATTGGCGGTTTGATTGGCATTGAGCAAATATGTTCTCGTGACCATTATTTAAATCGCAATTTGTTCGAAGTGATACGTCTGTTTGTCTGTGCGTTGGTCTGTGGTCACCATTTTAGTGGCTTTTTTGAGTTAATCATTATTGAAATTAATGGCGCCGAATTTCCGAGAACGTATTTTAGCAAATGAATCCTCGGATGATTAGTTGATAAAACAATAAATATGCATATGTAAGGTACATTCGTTTTTGAATGTACAAGAAATCCGTAATTTCATTATATTTATTAAAAGGTAAACTACGTATAGCTACTTACTGTAATATAATCGATAAAAATACAGTCCATCACTAAACCATTCAATATCCGCACTGTAGTATTTGCTCAAAAATGCACTTGTTGAATACAGTACCAACGTAATGCTGTCTCAAGAGATCGAATGCGCGACAATAAACAGGTTAAAACCCCTCCCCAGTACATTCTGCATAAGTGATAACGCAACATATCAATATACTACAATGACTTTTATATTCTGGACGGGAATTTTAAAAGATATTTTATAAGTTTACGTTCGGAAATAAAATTCATAAATTTTCGACTGTTCCGCAACCATGCGTCTCCATTACAACTTTTTTTCAAAAAAGTAATTTTTTCGTTCTTAGCGCAGTTTTGCGCAGACAGTGACGTATATCCCCAAAAACTAGATAAGATTTGGGGTTAGATGCCAGACACCTGATCGTTCCGAACTGTTTCATTAAAAAGTACTAGATCATTGTAGCCTGAATTTATAATACAAAAAAATTGTAAAAGTTACACTTTTTGAATGGTCTTAAAAGACAACTAATGTAAGCTAAGATTAAGATTGAGTGTTGTAATGCCAAGGTTAAATGTATCCCAAAACAATAACAAAGCTCATGTATTTAAATATCAGCTATATGTTACACACTGTGACATTGAAATTATGGTTTGAAATTATGATGATAAAAACTAATTATTCAGTACATAATTGTTCAACTTTGAAAAATTCCCCTATACTCAATTTTGATTCAATTGACTTGAAAATTTGGATTACTCTTAGTTGAAGTATTTATAATAAAAGAAAAATATCAAAGCAATGAAATTTTGAGATAAAATTTTGAGGTTTTGTCCGGCCTCCGGCCACTGTGCGTCGTTGGGTCAACGGTTTCTCGTTCCTCCATGCATGATTATGTTGGCGACGACGGGACTCTCGGCCAGGTTCTGGTGGTTGGGCAGTATCAACCCGAAGCCTTCATCCGATATGTGGTGATATCGTGCGGTGATTTGCTTGTGCTGTTGATGATGACCGGAGTTTCGAGGCACAAATTTATTCCCTGTCCACTTTCTTGGCCCTTCCTCGCTATGCTTGCTTTGGTCGGGGTGGATTAAGCAGAGCCATGGGTTAGTGGTTGGTCTGGACAGGAAATGTTATTACAAACTGGATGAGGGTTCCTTTCAGGGCACAAACCCTCTATACCCTTCTGAACATCATCAAGAATGGATTGGATGGAAGGTGGGAGCAGAGGAATCGGAGAAGTGGCGAAGTGGCAGGGCTCAATCGTCGAGTGTCCATTAAAATAATCAAAGATGCAAAAACCATGTCGCTTAGTGCTGACATTTAAAGTAGAGGAGTTTCTGCGTGAGGTATTGGTTTAAGCTTGGGATAGAATCAGAACCATCTCGTAACCAACATTTCGGAAAGGCGTATCTGCTATTGAAAATGGTTTCATCTCATAGAACACTACATCTTATGTCAACATTCGCAGACGAAACTGGAAGAGTTTCCTCATTTTTTGGTACTTGATTTTTTTTATTAAATAACGAAGCAATATTTCCAAAATCGGGTTTCGTGCACATGTAGAGTATGGATCAAGGCATCTCCTGATTTTTTTCCAGATGGAAAATGTTTCTAGTTTTGGCAGAAACCATTTTTTGGATTCTGCAAAACTATAAACATTTTCCATCTGGAAAAAAAAATCAGGAGATACCTTGATCCATTCCGGGAAAACTCCCTCGTCCAGGCATTCCTGCATAGCAGACCTGAACATCTCGGGAGCCTCTGCAATAGCTACTTTTAAGGCCAGGTTCGGAACTCCGTCCGGACCTGGGGCCTTACCTACGCTAAGGAACTTAGCTATCCCCGCAAGTTCCACCTCGGTGATCCTCTCCTCATCGCCAGCCCCAGTCCCCGGCTGTCCTACGAAAGGAGGCCAAGGACTAGGATCATGACGCGGAAAAAGTCCTCCAATGATCCCCTCCAACATCTCTAGAGATTGCTCTGTAGGAGCCATCACACCTCTCGTCTTGGCCATAACGATCCCGTAGGCGTCACCCCACGGGTTCGTATTGGCACTCTGACAGAGACCCTCAAAGCAGGCCTTTTTGCTTGCTTTTATCACGGTCTTAAGCGCGGCTTTTGCAGCGGCGAACACCACCCGCCGTTCGTTTCGCTCTTCCTCTGATCGTGCTCGCTGCATCCGCCGCCTAGCCCGTAGGCAGGCGCGGCGCAGGTCCACAATCGCGTCGGTCCACCAGTAAGCCGGTGGCCTCCCATTTCTAGGGTGGACTCGCCTAGACATGGTCGCATCACACGCACGTGAGAACACCGCTACCAGCTCGTCACCGTCTCGGTTTGAGCTTCGCTCACGGCGGAGCGCCTCCCTAAATACCCCTTCGTCGAAGTATGATGTCTTCCACCTACGAGGGCTTGGCCTTTGGCCTAGCCGCCTCTTCTTCTATCCGCTGTCTGCTGTTGTTGTAGTCGATACTGTAGCGAACCGCCAGGTGGTCGCTGTGAGTGTAGCCATCATCTACTCTCCAGTTTGAACTACTTGTTAGGCCAGGACTACAAAAGGTCACGTCAATAATTGACTCCGCTCCGTTTCGACTAAGGGTACTCTTGGTACCGGCATTAGCCAAGTCGACATCTAAGATGGCCAGCGTTTCTAGCAGGATCTGACCCCGCTGGTTCGTGCAACGGCTTCTCCATTCCACGGCCCAGGCATTTAAGTCACCCGCTATTACCACCGGCCTTCGCCCTGTCAGCACGGTCGTTAAGCGGTCCAGCATTTGCGTGAACTGCTCGATCGGCTACCGCGGAGGCGCATAACAGCTACAGAAGAAGACCCCGTTTACTTTGGCGACCACAAAGCCCTCATAGGTAGTAGACACCAACTCCTGGACGGGGTATTTACCCGTCGTCCATATCGCCGCCATTTTTCTGGTCCCATCCGCGACCCAGTTGCCGTTGCCGGCGGGTACTAGGTATGGGTCCGATATGATGGCGATATCCGTCTCCCACTAAGAAACCGCCTGACAAAGCAGTTGCTGAGCCGCATCACAGTGGTTCAGGTTCAGCTGCGTTACCTGCAATGTGATTTGTTGTTCACTGCGGCTTTCTTGAAGGCCGGGCACCTTGGACCACCCATCGGATGTCTGTTGTTCGAGGATTTCCCGGTACATTTCATGCAGATGGGCGGACTCGTGCAGCTTTGGGCCTTATGACCTTCAGCGCCTGCACAGTTTGCGCCTGTCGGGGCATTTGCAGTCCCACGACTTGTGTCCTGGTTCCAGACACCTGAAGCAAACCTCTGGTGGCTCGTGTAATGTCAGGTGACATACACACCAACCCACCTTTATGCTCCCTACTTTAACGGACTTTTTAACGTCCGCCACAGGTAGCTGAACCAAAGCCTAGACCAAAGCTATCTGTGTACCTGCTGGCCCTCTCCGTAGCTTAACGGCTGTGGCGGCCACCTGCGCATCGCACTGTTACCGCAGTGCCGTGACGAGCTCTTTCACTTCGGTGATCTTGTCAATGTCTTTGACCTTCAGAGTCGCCTCATGTGTAAGAGCCCTCACCTCTACACCCTCACCAAGGACCTTTTCTGCCAGCCTATTGTAGGCGGCGCCCTTGTGCATGTACGAGTACGTCTAATAATGCGTACGTCGGCTCCAAGACCCTCAAGCTTAGCTTTGCTTCGCATCGCCTTCAAGACGTCCGAGTACTTGGACTGTTCCGTCTTGATGACGAGCGCGTCGCCTTTCTCACGCTTGGCACGTACTCTCCTAAGCCTTGGCTTGGCGCCCTGTACTTCTACCGGCGGATTCGTCTTCTTCTTCTTCCGCTCTACCTTCGTCCAAGGAGGGTCCTCCCCTTGGTTCGCCCTACTCTATGGCTGCTGAGGGCCCACCAACGGTCGCAGCCTCTTGTTCCCATCGTTCCGGGACGGGCCAGCCTTTTCAGGCCCACCCTTCCCAGCTTTCCGGGAACCCTGGCTGGGGTCCGATTTACCGGCATTACTGCCGACCTTCGGGGTAAGTGCATGCCTAGCCTTGCGGGCACCGCCAGACAGCTCCTCACCTGACGGCTGCCTCGGCCGATTCTGCGAGTACGTGTAACGAGCATTCGCATCCGCCACATTTCTTGGGCTTGTCGGGGTGTGGACCGGAGCTCCCACACTAGAACTGCGTTCGCAGCTTCCCGAGCCTAGCTCCTCACGTCTCCTTACCGGAGACCTCACCAACTCGCTACTTGCGAAGGGGTTATGATTTTGTTTGTTTGAATTTTTCATGTTAGATTCCATGAATAGCACGGGAATGAAGGTCCACCATGGCAGAGCCCTGTATTAACGCGTTAAGGGACGAAATGCTGTGGGAGGTGCCCAGGTACCTCACAAGCTCCGTTGAAGATTGAGCATCTTTTTCACTCCCTCGATCACTCATTCCTCGGCACGGGTCGCTTGACACCCTTAATTGGGACTAGTAGTCCTATTCTTAGCCGGCAACTACGCGGCTGACTCGCAAGCGGGGGGATTCGTCAGGCTTTAGTGGGTTAGGGAATGTTGAATATAGTTTTGCCTCCTTCGTTGCTTGTTGGAGGTGATCGCTAACCACAAACTGTCTTTGACCATGGAAATGAGCTATTTTTTGTCTACATGGCACCGCTCAAATATCAAATTAGTGAACTCCTACATTTAAGATATAAATGCATAGTGGAGCGGACCTGGTGTGATGGTTAGAACACTTGACCATCATGCCGAGGACCTGGGATCGAATCCCACTCCCGACAAACTCACAAAATGTGGGTTCTTCCTTCGGAAAGGAAGTAAAGCGTGGGTCCCGAGATGAACTTAGCCTAGGGCTAAAAATCTCGTTAATACAGATAACAAAAATATAAATGCATTCTCCATACACACCCGGAATCACAGATCTTCTTAAACATAAATTAATTTCACGGTTTCTGTCTTCCGTGGAATCGCTAAAAAATGCGTCATGTATTATTAATTTTTGCTTTCATTTAGCGTATTTCTAGTTTTTTTTTTGCGAGAAAAGCAAAAAAAATGTAGTCGCCAACCTAGATTCAGCTTAAACATAAAACACCCAGAAGTGAACTTTTAGCATGTAAGTTATCTACTTTGAGATGGGACTGGTGCGCTTCATAGCTTTTCAAAGATGCGCTATGATTTATACAGTTCCAGTGGTCGGCGTAACCGCCTCATATGTGAAAATGCGAGGAGGCTTCCCTTTTATTTTATCGACAAATTTCCTGCCTTTCACCCCTTCCGACACCGCGTCATTGCGCAAGAGTTTTTCTGAAACAAATGGAGCAATAACGAGACTGTCTTCCGTTACTGCTGCTGCTAATATTGCCACTTGTTCCGTTCACGGAACAAACCGAATCCAAACCGAACGATGAAGTTGTTCTCGCTTATGCTTCCTTCCCAAGCAAGCACTAGTTGTATAAAACAGTTTTATTGATAACATTTGTATTTTATTCGTTTTTAATGGCGATTGAGCGTAACACATTGACAAGACAAAACAAGATTTATGAAGGAAGCCGCATCTATCGTATCACATGAGGAATGATAGTTTCTCATAGCTCGGTAACTTTTATCCATACCCAAACAGCGATAAAAAATTTGATTCGTTTTCAATATCTCTCCAAGCGATTTCCATACTTTTGACTAGCGGCTAAGACCAAACTTGGAAAAGTTCAACAACCGGCTGAGATTAAGCATTCATTGAGGTTCTTTCAACCTGTGAAGTTAACCCATTTTGTGTTTCAAGCACCCTAACCCAGTTTTTCGACACACACACAAACTCGGAAAACACTGCCAGAGAACCGGTCGACCTTGAAAAGTGTGCCGAAGTCATCGGAAATAATATGATTACTTTTCCTAAACTTTCGACGAACAACCAACGAGTTTGCCCCGCGCCACCATTGGAGTACCTCCCGAACCGGGGCAAACTCCTCTCCGGCGCAGCAGCCTTCCCCCGGGAGAGTTGTCTAGGAAGTTTGCCATTATTATCACTAACTTTCACCCCTCAAAGTCTCATTTGAAGCGCTGCTGTCCCCACTGCACGGAAACCCTCCCAACACTTGCTAATAATAAAGCCGGCCAAAAGTTTCAATTTTAAATTTAACGTAAAAACTTCCCAACGTGCGGGAATGTTTTCGGCAAATATATCAAAACTTTGTCCCGCTTTCCCCCCGTACTCGCCCAGTCTCGGCAACGCCCATTGAGTGAAACTCTGGCAGTTGGTGGCGGTAGATCAGTACGCAAAATCCAGGAGTTGTTAAAATTTATGCGAAAACTTAAATTGTTTTCGAACAAAATTTCAAGATCGCTATTCTCGGGCTGGGCGGCACTGCGCTATAATAATCTCAGACATCGAGTGGAATCAGCTGTTCGTCTCCAAGACAAGTTCGGCATCTGGCGTGGCGCGCGGCCTGGCCAACCCCCTTCGGTTCGCTGAACGCAAGATAATGACTTGGGTGGAAATCGATTTTTATTTGGCGAAGGTGCCTTTCAGTAGAATTTAATCCCTGTTTAAGGGGTTTCGGCTGCAATATCAACATTTACGTAAAGTTACATTTTGATCAGAGCAAATAGGACATGCCTAAAGAAATATATTGCAACAAGACTGTAGCAAATGCCAATACGCAAATTATAACAAAGGCAAAAAAAAGTACTCATCATACAATGAAGAAGAACGCTGCTGCTGTTCGCGTCTGAGTCTAACATGTCTGTGTCTACGTATAGACTTTCAGGTCTACTCATCTCCACGAGAATGTGAGTAAACCTTACACAAATTATATACTGCAGACATAGGTTTATAAAGATCTTTGTTGACATCTTCGGGACAAGGTTGTTCGGAATCGTGTCTTCATCATATGTTGTCGTGGAATAAAAAATTCTAGTGCATCAGAGATATATGAGGTCTCCCATGAGGTAACAAGCGCTTGAGCAGTGGCCAGTATTTTGGGCACTTTTCGCTATAACTCAGTCAATACTATATACTATAGATACTATACGTATGTCACCGCCTTACGAAAACTGTGCCAATTGGTTCAAAATTGGCTGAGTTATAGCAGAAAGGTGCCCAACCAAAATAGGAGCTGTGCGAGGTGGTTCTTCTTCCCTGCATATTAAATATTATGTGGTTAAGGCCTTAAGATCATCATTCGTAACAAAGCATTATGCACACCTAAAACTTAGTATAATGTATTTTAGAAGACATAGATGATTAGTTCAACCATATAGCATATAACTTAGAGTTGATCGGGCTGCAATACGGTGAGTCGATAAGAAGAGCATCCAACATAGCTCTGGTCCTCACAAGTTCCTACCTAGAGGGTCTTGCCCGGGATTTCCCGGGACAAAAATCCCGGGAAATCCCGGGATCTAAAAATTCCCGAGTACCGGGATATTATTCCGAAATTCCCGGGATTTCCCGGAAATTAAGAAAATGACAATAGTGTACTCTAGTAAAAATTCACTCCAAATATTCTTAATCAATGTTTCAATTTTTATATGCCGTTTGTGGTTCAGTTGCCTTTTTTCTTCGATAATCAGTTTATTGATGAAAACCCTTGTAATTATGCTATTATTTTTCTGTTTTTGAAAAATATCAGAATTACAGTTTGGAAATTTATTTGAGGGGCCCAGATGAAAAGGAGTGTAAGTGATGATGTTGTCGATTTAGAGCTGAGCATATCATACAATTCTTCAAATTTTAAACTTTTAGGAACTTTTTTTAAAGATTGTTTCTACGATGATTTGAAAAAATACAATAATTCGGAGAAATTTGGGTGGATTTTGATACTCCATGCATTTGTGTGCTATGAAAAAATAATTAAAAACTTTGAACCTCATTTACTCCAAAGTAGGTTTTAATCACTTACACTCCTTTGCTTCTAACCCCCTCATTTGAGTTGTTCTGGTAGTATTCCAGATATGTTCTTTGAAAAAAAAGGAGAACGTAGTAGTACAGACAAATGTTTCTATAGAAATGCTTCTGTGCAGGTGGCCGCCGCAGCCGTTAAGCTACGGAAAGCGCCAGCAGGGACACAGATAGCTTTAGTTCAGCTACCTGTGGCGGACGTCAAAAAGTCCGTTAAAGTAGGGAGCATAAAGGTGGGTTGGTGTGTATGTCACCTGACATTCCACGAGCCACCAGAGGTTTGCTTCAGGTGTCTGGAACCAGGACACAAGTCGTGGGACTGCAAAGGCCCCGACAGGCGCAAACTGTGCAGGCGATGCGGCGCTGAAGGTCATAAGGCCCAAAGCTGCACGAGTCCGCCCATCTGCATGATCTGTACCGGGAAATCCTCGAACAACAGACATCCGATGGGTGGCCCAAGGTGCCCGGCCTTCAAGAAAGCCGCAGTGAACAACAAATCACAGTGCAGGTAACGCAGCTGAACCTGAACCACTGTGATGCGGCTCAGCAACTGCTTTGTCAGGCAGTTTCTGAGTGGGAGACGGATATCGCCATCATATCGGACCCATACCGAGTACCCGCCGGCAACGGCAACTGGGTCGCGGATGGGACCAGAAAAATGGCGGCGATATGGACGACGGATAAACACCCCGTTCAGGAGTTGGTGTCTACTACCTATGAGGGCTTCGTGGTCGCCAAAGTAAACGGGGTCTTCTTCTGTAGCTGTTATGCGCCTCCGCGGTGGCCGATCGAGCAGTTCACGCAAATGCTGGACCGCTTAACGACCGTGCTAACAGGGCGAAGGCCGGTGGTAATAGCAGGCGACTTTAATGCCTGGGCCGTGGAATGGGGAAGCCGTTTCACGAACCAGCGGGGTCAGATCCTGCTAGAAACACTGGCCATCTTAGATGTCGACTTGGCTAATGTTGGTACCAAGAGTACCTTTAGTCGAAACGGAGCGGAGTCAATTATTGACGTGACCTTTTGTAGTCCTGGCCTAACAAGTAGTTCGAACTGGAGAGTAGATGATGGCTACACTCACAGCGACCACCTGGCGGTTCGCTACAGTATCGACTACAATAACAGCAGACAGCGGATAGAAGAAGAGGCGGCTAGGCCAAGGCCAAGCCCTCGCAGGTGGAAGACATCATACTTCGACGAAGGGGTATTTAGGGAGGCGCTCCGCCGTGAGCGAAACTTAATCGGTTTACACGGCGACGAGCTGGTAGCGGTGCTCTCACGTGCGTGTGATGCGACCATGCCTAGGCGAGTCCACCCTAGAAATGGGAGGCCACCGGCTTACTGGTGGACCGACGCGATTGCGGACCTGCGCCGCGCCTGCCTACGGGCTAGGCGGCGGATGCAGCGAGCACGATCAGAGGAAGAGCGAAACGAACGGCGGGTGGTGTTCGCCGCTGCAAAAGCCGCGCTTAAGACCGAGATAAGAGCAAGCAAAAAGGCCTGCTTTGAGGGTCTCTGTCAGAGTGCCAATACGAACCCGTGGGGTGACGCCTACAGGATCGTTATGGCCAAGACGAGAGGTGTGATGGCTCCTACAGAGCAATCTCCAGAGATGTTGGAGGGGATCATTGGAGGACTTTTTCCGCGTCATGATCCTAGTCCTTGGCCTCCTTTCGTAGGACAGCCGGGGGCTGGGGCTGGCGATGAGGAGAGGGTCACCGATGTGGAACTTGCGGGGATAGCTAAGTCCCTTAGCGTAGGTAAGGCCCCAGGTCTGGACGGAGTTCCGAACCTAGCCTTAAAAGTAGCTATTGCAGAGGCTCCCGAGATGTTCAGGTCTGCTATGCAGAAATACCTGGACGAGGGAGTTTTCCCAGAAGCTTGGAAGAGGCAGAACCTGGTACTATTGCCAAAGGCGGGGAAACCACCCGGAGACCCGTCGGCATATAGACCAATATGCTTGATTGACACGGCGGGGAAGGTGCTCGAAAAGATCATCCTCAATAGAATGTTGCGGTTCACAGAGGGCGAAAATGGTCTTTCGAGTAACCAGTACGGCTTCCGGAAGGGGAGGTCCACCGTAGACGCTATCTTGTCGGTTACAAAAACCGCCGAGAAAGCACTCGAGCCTAAGAGGAAGGGAATTCGCTTTTGCGCGGTAGTGACTCTGGATGTAAGGAATGCGTTTAAGGACAAGGTATTTGGAGTACATTGCTCAAAATTTCTAGAGCACCGTTTTTTAGAACCGTTGAACGGGTTTGGATTAAAATGCATCACGCTGTTGACAACCACTGAACAATTAGCGTGATGCATTTTCATCCAAATCTGTTCAACGGTTCTAAAAAACGGTGCTCTAGAAATTTTGAGCTATGTACTCCAAATACCTTGTCCTTAATAGCGCCAGCTGGTCTGCTATTGCCGATGCGCTCTTGCGTCTGGGGATACCGGAGTACCTGTACAAGATTCTCGGAAGTTACTTTCAGAATCGTGTACTAGTCTACGACACGGAGGTGGGTCGGAAGTGCTTTCACATAACCTCAGGAGTCCCGCAAGGTTCCATCCTGGGTCCGGTGTTATGGAATGTCATGTACGACGAGGTGTTGAGGTTAGAGTATCCAGTGGGAGTGGTGATTGTCGGATTTGCCGACGACATTACGCTCGAAGTCTACGGTGAAACGATCGAGGAGGTAAAGTTGACTACCAACCACTCGATCAAGGTTGTGGAGGCGTGGATGCGATCCAGGAAACTGGAGCTGGCTCACCACAAGACAGAGGTGACGGTTGTTAACAACCTGAAGTCGGAGCAGCAGACGGAGATCAGTGTAGGAGACTGTACTATCCTGTCAAAGCGCTCCGTCAAACACTTGGGCGTGATGATCGACGATAAGCTTACCTTCGGTAGCCACGTCGATTATGCCTGTAAAAGAGCCTCCACAGCTATTGCGGCACTGTCCCGGATGATGTCCAATAGCTCTGCGGTGTACGCCAGTAAGCGCAAGCTTCTGGCTAGTGTTGCTACATCCATACCTAGGTATGGCGGCCCGGCGTGGGGCACCGCGCTAAGTACGAAATGCTACCGACGGAAGCTGGAAAGTACTTACAGGCTTATGTGCCTGAGGGTTGCGAGCGCGTACCGTACCGTGTCACACGACGCTCTCTGCGTCATTACTGGTATGGTGCCTATCAGCATTATTATCAGTGAGGACATGGAGTGCTTCGAAATGCGCGGCACAAGAGGCATACGCAGGACTGTCAGGATGGCCTCTATGGTCAAATGGCAGCGCGCGTGGGACAGTTCCACCAAAGGAAGGTGGACCTATAGGTTGATACCGAGGGTAGATAGTTGGATTAATAGGCGCCATGGGGAAGTCACATTCCACCTGACACAGGTCCTTACAGGTCATGGTTGCTTCCGACAGTATCTACACCGTTTCGGGCATGCGGATTCTCCCGAATGCCCAGTGTGCAATGGTTTAGAGGAAACGGCGGAACACGTTTTGTTCGTGTGCCCGCGTTTTCGCACAATGCGTGACCGCATGCTTGCCACATGCGGGGAGGACACAACTCCGGACAACTTGGTCCAGAGGATGTGTAGGGATGAGTTTGGCTGGAACGCCGTTTCAACGGCTATTACCCACATCGTCTGGGAGCTACAGAGGAGGTGGCGCGTGGACTCGGAGAATGGCTAGTCCAGATGCAGTACAAGAGCTGGTCCAGGGGTTCGGAGTCGGCTTCGTAGGTCATACCGGTGCCCTGCGGTCGAGATCGACCCTTACAACGATTAAGTGGCCGCGGAGAGGAAGTCCCGGTAGTGGTGCTGTCGTGGCGTCGGTCTACTGGGTTGGATCCGAGCCCGCGGTTGGAAAGGGGTCCCCGGCAAGGGTCGGGGTAGGTGAGATCCTGCTGTCTGCAACCTACGGGTGCATCTGATAGGGCCTGAAGGGTAGTGATACCCTTCCTTACGGGCAGGTCAGATCGGGTTGCACGTGGGCATCAGTTCTTGATGTCCGCTCAGCAGTAGGGCGCGGGCGGGGTTGACCCTGCCCGCCTTCCGAGGACAAAGGGAGTGGCGAGGACCACTCGGGAAACTGGCTAAGCGCCAGCATGCTACCGTGATGGACTCTCCAAAGCGAGTCATCGATGTTCGTTGCTGCAGGCTACGCAGCTAACCTTGTGGGTGCGATGTGCACTAGCCCCTCTCTGAAGCAATACCTTCTTGGTGGTTCCGGAGAGACGTAGGGTTTGGCGACCATAGGAATGGTTTAGTGGGTACGAGGAGAGAGTAGTCCTGGATTTTACTTGTGTTGTAGAAGACGGCCTGTCAGACCTACACTACCCTAACCTTCTGTTAGGGTGTCTGTTGAGCAGATTATCCCCCTATGGTTCAGAAGGAAAAAAAACAATAGAAATGCTTCGATTGCTTGACGCATTTTCAGTAGAGTCATGCCCCCAATTTACTCACAATAATCGTGGTTGAATCACGATGTCGTGAAGTTATTTCCGATGTGTTTCTTTGGCACATTTTTTTTTAAGTCCAGTCAAAATATCTTGCGGGGCTTATGGCAATATTCTGGGCAGGAATCATCGGAGAAGTTTCAAGTGGAAAGCATTTAAAGAACATTTGATTTTTTTTTCAGCAAAAGCAAGAAATCCCGTTCAGATTGTGCGCAGAGACTTATGCCAAAAAGAACAAAGGTAAAAGCACAACCTGACTGCTGGGTTGGGATATTTTCAACATCCCAGAGCATATTATTTTACCATGCATTTTTACACATCTGTCATGGAATTTCTTACAAAAATAACAAAGGAAACATTTAGAGACATTGCTGAAATATGTATATTTGCCAAATATGTCGAAATAAACAGTGGATTTTGGCGAAACCGTATCAGGCATCTCATTTGAATTTCATGGATTTTTTTAAAAACCTCGATAAGATTCATTGCTGGATTATTTTAACACTTTTCACAGGACCCACCTTAAATTGCTCTGGATATGTTTGCAATAGGTTCCTACTCAAATTTGCATTCAGAAATAATCGAAAGAGAGACATTATAAATTCAACAATTTTGTATTTATATTTTCCTCTTAGGATATAAATACGGATGAAAATAAGTAAAAAGAAAATACTCGACAATACATTTCTAGAAATTTCACTCAGAACTTTTTCATGCTTTACATGTTTAAAATGTCTCATGATTAATTATTAGGGGTTTCCCTAGTTATTTCATCAGCAATCTTTGAACAAATTCTGCACAAAACTTTATTTGTAAGTTTTCGGAATGTATCGCTGGTGTAGTTGTGAACATCGGTTAATCGAAGCTCTTATAAGTTGATCAAAATTGGTTAAACATGTTTCAAAATCCATTTCAATCATTTTTCATCGATTTTTGGGAAATTTTGATATTTCCCGGGATCCCGGGAAATCCCGGGATTTCAAAAATAAAAATCCCGAATCCCGGAATTTTTTTTTTCAGTCCGGTAAACAAGACCCTCTATTCCTGGGCACTGTTGTGCTTCTGACTTCAGCTAGATTGAGGAGGTACGACCCAAGCGTTTGTTCACCAAGGAGGTGCGGCTCAAACAGCGTCTGTTCTGGCATCCAGCGGCTGAGTAAGAATCGCTGCACCACGCCCAGCTAGATCCAAGGTGGTAGCCCCATCAGCGTGGTCGTCCCAGTGTTGGTTAGGACGTTAAACAGAACTGGCACGATGGCCCTCCGGCGAGACAGGAGTGTTGGCGTAATAAGCCCAATAAGCCACCCTTGAAAATCCCCATTACGAATGACATAGGAGAAAATACGACACGTACAATCGGCAAAGACCCACGCGACGAAATAAGGACCACGATTGAAAACTTGGAACATGGAATTGCAAGTCACTAGGTTACACAGGATGTGTCAGGATAATTTACGACGAACTACATCCCCGCAACTTGGACATCGTGGCGTTGCAGGAACTTTATTGGACTGGACAGAAAGTGTGGAAAAGCGGGCATCGAGCGGCTACCTTCTACCAAAGCTGTGACACCACCAATGAACTGGGAACAAGAATTATAGTGTTGGGCAAGATGCGACAACGTGTGATCGGCAGCTGATCAACGCAATGATGTGCATGTTGAGAGTTAAGGGCCGTTTCTTCAACTACAGCATCATCAACGTCCACTGCCCACACGAAGGGAGACCTGATGACGAGAAAGAAGCGTTCTACGCGCAGTTAGAGCAAACATACAAAGGTTGCTCGCCCCGTGACGTGAAAATCGTTGTCGGTGACATGAACGCGCAGGTAGGAAGGGAGAAAATGTACAAATCGGTACTCGGACGAAACAGCCTGTGCGACGCATCGAATGATAACGGCCAGCGATGCGTAAACTTTGCAGCCTACCGTGGTATGGTAGTCCGAAGAACCTTCTTCCCTGCAAAGCAGACGCGCCAACTTGGCCAAATTATTGGGGGGGCAAAGCCTGGTTTTTCTGATTTTTTGTATGGGAAAATCGAAAAATTCTCAAATATTGGGGGGGGGGGGCAAAACCATGCTTGCCCTCCCTAAGTTGGCGCCTATGCTGCAAAGATATGCTGCTCAACATCGAGCAGCTGCGTAATGTAGAAGTGGGTCAAGACTACGCGCAGCAGCTAGCAATGGTCCTACCAACGGAAAAGCAGCTTGGCGCAGATACACTTGAAGATGGCTGGAGTGACATCCGATCCGCCATAGGTAGTACCTCGGTAGTACAGTCGACTCTCCACATGTTGATGTTCTACATCTCGATATCTCTCCCTATCTCGATGGTTTGGTCGGTCCCTTCAATCTGCATTCAATTTACCTTTCTACATGTCTATATACCATTATCTCGATATTTCTCTATCTCGAGGCGATCTAGTTTGTTTTTGTTCTAGATTTTCTCTCCATATGTCGATATGCCTGTTTTTACAGGTTGCTAGATTTCGTTTCTTAGGTGCAAAACATTCTGGGAAGGCAAAGTGACATCTGACCCATTTCGTTTCATTTATTTAGTATTATAGAGAATTGAAGATACTAAATCAACAATATTTCTCCATAATACATGGTTCGTTGCAATCAATCTCCAACCTTGGTCACGCCCAATGCTCGACAGATATCTTTCCACCTAGCGCAGTCCTCCAGGTCTTCTTGTACCTTCCGGATCTCCTGCGAACACTAGTTTTGCAAGATTGTTGTCCGTCATTCTCACAGCATCCTTCCAGCTGTTGTCACCTTCTGGATGCTATGTTCGCCGTAGAATGCAGTGAGCTCGTGATTCATCCTTCACTGTCACACACCGTTCTCCTGCACACCACCAAATATGGTCTTAAGCACCCAACGGTCGAACACTTCGAATGCTTGCATTCCTACCATATTTCTTCAAGTATAATGCAGGTCTCGTGCAGGTAGAGAACTACCGGTCTTATTACCGGTACAAGACATGGGTGCATTTGGTGCGGGAGTCCATCTTTTTGGCAGCAGGTTCTTGTAGAGCCCATAATAGGCCCGACTTTCGTATTTCACGTTTAGCGTTGTTGTCTGCTGTTATTAAGAACCCAAGGCAGACGAAGGCCTCGCCAGTCCGACCATTGCTGCTTCACGTTTCAGGTGAGTGTACAGTTCTGTCACAGTACCAATTGTTGTAGCAATAATATCCATGTCATCCGCAAAACAGACAAATGCCCGACTCATTGTATAACACCTTCCAGGGCGGTATAATAGCATTCATGAGAGTCCATCACCTTGTCTTAGTCCCCGACGAGATTCTAACGAATCCAACAGATCACCCCTTACGAAGTTTTTTTCACCGTCTATCGACGCTTCAATCACTCTAATTAACTTCCCGAAGAAGAAACTGTCGTTCATGATTTGCCATAACTCAATTCTATGCGGCCGTTACTGTCGTACGCTATCTTGAAGTCGATGAACATATGGTGCTTTGGGACCTGGTATTCCCGGATTTTTTGGAGGATTTGCCGTACGATGAAGATCTGGTCCGTTATCGCGCGACCGTTGACAAATCTGGCTTGATATGTTCTCACAAACTCATCCACCTTAGGTGATAGACGACGTACGATGATCTGGGATAGCACTTTGTAGGCGACATTCAGAATTGCGATCGCTCAGAAGTTTTCACACTTAAACCTGTCGCCTTTCTTATGGATGGAATAGAATATCCCTTTCTTCCACTTCTCCGGTAGTTGTTCGGTATCTCAGATTTGGACTATTTGTCGGTGCAGGCAGGTGACCAACTTTCATGGGCCCATTTTGATGAGCTCAGCTCCGATACCAGCTGACTTTTTATTCTTGCGCAGCTGGACAGCATTCTTAACTTGCCTCGACGTGGGAATTCGCTCGTTGCAACGAGCACCAACGCGTTGGTGCTCCCTGCTGTACCGATGAAATCATTTTTCCCGCTGCCTTTAGCCTCTATATCTGCGCATTCCACACCGTTCAGTTGTTCATCGAAGTGCTGCTGCCACCTTTTGATCACTTCACGTCCGTCCGTCAGGAGGCTCCTGTTCTTATCCCTGCATATTGCGGCTCGCGGCACGAAGCCGCGGATGTGTTGAGCTTCTCATAGAACTTCCGTGTTTCCGTGTTGCCCATCATTCCGCACTCCGCTTTCTCTACCGAAAGAGACGGGTTTACTGTTTCCACTTCTGTTTGTATCGTTGCACGTTCTGCCGGGTTCCATATTGCAACATTAACGCACGTGCTGCATTCATCTCCTTCAAAATCGCTCTACACTCCCCGTCCAATAATTTGTTCTATCGACCCCGTTCCACGTATCCGATAGTGCTCTCGGATGCGTCATTGACGACTACTTTAACTGTACTCCAGCAGTCCTCTAGACATTACACTATGAGCTCATTTTCGTCTGGCAACACTGTCTTGAGATTCTGCGCGTATGCAGAGGCGACATCCGATTGCTCCAGTTGCAGAAGGTTGTGTAGAGGGGTTTAGGGACAAAACGTCAAATGCCAAAACGTCGAATGCCTAAAGGTCGAATGCCAGAACGTCGAAAGGGACAAAACGTCGAAAGGACAAAACATCGAAAACGTCGAAAATGAGTAATCTAAGCAAATAGTGAATACTTTATTCTTTTAAAGGATACTCATTAGAGTGGGTCATCGTTTATATGGAAAAATGTAAAATTCAATGGTATCCCATCAGATCAAAGCTTTTTAGATCCCATTTCAGGACCCAAATAAGTGTGCAAAATTTGGGCACGTTCGGACATGTCTACGTTTTGCGCATCGCGTTTGAAAATTGTATGGGGTTTTACATGGGAAAACACCCTTTTTTGCACTTCTCGCATAACAAGCTCGATTTTTTCTAAATCCGAGTAACCGATGAAATGAAAACATAGCCTAGGGTGTCCTGAAAAACCTTGTCGAAGACCGCGAAGTGATCTGATGCTTATCAAAAAAGTTATAGCGTTGGCATTGCTTGGCGAAACAGCATGATTTTGATTTTGCTTTGGCTGACCAAGCCATGTGGGAAATTATACTGTTGAAAACGCTTTGACATCCATGTGCACAACAGAACATGTGCTCGATGAACAAATTGAGATTTGAAATTATGAAAAGAAATCCACGTACTCCGGTGAGACTCGAACTCACGACTCCCAATTCGCTAGACGGGCGCTTCTATTCCTTCAAGCTACGGCACGCGTGTAAATCAAAGGGGTACCGCTGTCCGATCACTTTTGCAATATTTTCAACGCCTTGCCACGCCCAGACCTGTGAACGAAAACATTTTATACTTTGTATACACAAAATTCAGCATATTCGTAGTTCCGTGTCAAAAATTGAGTTTAATCCACCAAAGCAAACTATAGTTACACCATCTCAAACTTGGCCATTTTGTATGAAAATCGGCGTTTGTCCGATCAATTATGCACCACAGTGTAATTATCGCGACATAGCCATTATCTCTTGCATTCCAAAACTATTTGAGGCAATTGTGAACAAAAAGCTATTTCTACAAATCAAAAACAGAATAACTAGCATGCAGCACGGATTTTTTAAAGGCCGATCAACTTCAACAAATGTTGACAACAAAATTTGTTGACTATATTTTGAATGCAATGGATAATGGAAATCACGTGGAAGCTCTTTATACGGACTTTAGTAGGGCATTTGATCGCATCGACATACCAATGCTGCTTTTCAAACAGCACAAAATTGGAATTCAACCAGGTCACCTGAAATAGCTTGAATCATACCTAACTGACCGTCACAAATAATTAAATTTGATGGATACAAATCAAAACCAATCCAAGTCACTTCCGGTGTACCACAAGGTTCTTATTTGGGACCTCTTCTTTTTATCATTTATGTAAACGACATTTCCTTCATTCTCAAGAAATTGAAAGTGTTAATTTATGCCAACGACATGAAGCTCTTTTTGGAAATAAGAAATGATGAAGACATCAACGTATTCCGCAATGAAATAGACATATTCTACACATGGTGCAACAAAAGCCTATTAGAACTGAATGTTAAAAAATGCAATCTTATAGCATTTAGCAGAAAAAGAACAATACCGAATGTCTCAATTGCATTAGGAAATAAGAATGTGGAAAAATGTGAAAGCCCTAACCCTTTAGGAGTAATCTTAGACTCTAAACTAACATTCGTTGACCACTACAACACAAACATTCATAGGGCTAATAATATGCTAGGGTTCATTAAGCGCTTCTGCTATAACTTTCATGACCCATATACAATTAAAACACTTTATATTGCCTATGTTAGATCTATATCTAACACTGCAGCACTGTATGGTCTCCTCTTTCAACCACGCACGAAGAAAGATTAGAATCAGTGCAAAAAGAATTTCTACTGTTTGATCTTCGTAAATTAGGCTGGACATCATTTCCATTTCCGTCTTACAAAGCACGCTGCATGCTTATTGACATATAAACTCTGCAAGAGCGGCGTAAAATCGCAATGATTTCATTCGTAAACGATATCGTTTCGCATCGTATAGACTCGCCTGAAATCTTATCAAAACTAAATTTTTATATACCTCCTCGGCAATTAAGAAGTCGAAATATTTTCACAAGTAACCACCACCGAGCAAACTACGCCAAATTTGGGCCTATAAATCGCATGATGGTTATTTATAATAAACATGGCGAAACGATTGACTTTACCATGTCCAGGCAAAATTTGAAAACATATTTTTGTACCATTAGAAATAGGAACACTTAAAAAACAAAACACTGCTTAATTTAATTCTTTTTTTTCATATATTTTTCAATGTATTGCATAACTATAATATTAAGAAATAAAAAAAAAATATGTGTATGTACTAGTCTACGTCGACGAAATGAAATAAATGAAATAAATAAATTTATTCCCGGACTTTCCCGGCCTTTTCTTCTCTAACTTCTTTGGAGCCCCTTCTACTGGCACCCAGTGTTGCATTTGAACTAAACGCGAGCCAAAAATGAACTGAGCTTGGATGTGTCATCAAATCTTATGTGTGTCTTGATCGAGGTGACCTAGGACTTTGTGACGCATCTGCATACATGCGTTGTTGCGCGAAAATATGCGCCAGAATGAAGTGGCATCGGACATTAAGATTCTGCTCCGAAATCCGGATTTTCCGGTAATCCACGGTGACCGAACCGGTTCCCCCTCTCAATAGAGGGGGAGTTTCTGAATCGAATCAGCCCAAGATTGCTGGAATTGGTGAAAAAATGGTAGAAACATGATCATTTCAGTTTACCAGGTACCTTTGGGGTGGTAATGCCGATCATCGGACGCATTATTCCTTCACGGGTGTCTGGTTTGGTCACGGCTGTCCTTCTCCGCAATTCATCTGGTATTCCAGTATATGCTACTAGCACAACCATGCTACACAATAATCTTTACACAGCTGGTGGTCTCAACTCATAGAGTGCAAAATGAGTCACTGACCTTCAGCGCTTGGGCAGTGACCCGAGATAATGAGACATAAATGAGTGTGTCCCCGTTAATTAGTTCGTCATCCGGCCATCTTGGTGGATCTACCGTATCGCCACCCCTCTCAGGCTGTCAACAGGATTAAATCGATCCACACAAAATCTAAAAAAAAATCACACTGAACTGCGAACAGTTACACTTTTCGACGTTTCGTCCTTTCGACGTTTTGTCACCCATTCGTGCAGAGGTGGTAGCCGATTCTCCCATATACTCCTTTTAAACGACCCTGAGATCTCCTGGTACCTCATGAAACGATCCTGAGACCTCCTGTCCTAGAGACCCTCTGGAAATCCCCGGAAACTCCCTGATACCTCATGAGAGTCTGGGACCCCTTTGAAACGCCCTAAATCCGAAATGGGTCCTAAATCGCTCCTGTTCATTTTCATGCATTTGTTTGCAAATTGCATTCAACTGCGACTATTAATATAGGCTTTTTCCTGGTTTTCATTGGATTTTCCTAAGCAAGTGGATCCACTGCAGGGATACGCTTGCTTTATATTCACCGTACATATTTATGGATGCAACACGGTTTGAGCAATATTGTTACTGGACTACCTAGCGATGAAGAATTAGAACTTTTTCTTTTTCTTTCTTTTGGCGAAACGTGTCCCCATTGGAACGAAGCTTGAAAAACGTGAGGCAAAATGAATAATTTAGACAGTGAACACAAGACCTTCAGTAGAGTTGCAGCTTCAATCCGGTTTTTATGGCGACGAATGGTTGACTCAATTTTATCATAATTTAATGCAGACTCAAATAAATTAATGTTGAGGAGCAGAGTTTTGATGTTGAGCAGAACAAGTTCATCACCCAAGAGTTCGGCAAGGAAGCAAAAGCTAGTAAGATTTGGTGCGCAGATTGTTTGATTGAGCTCCATTTTCGGGGGATATTTATGGCCAAAAACGGCAGCACCACACCCAACGATCAAAACACGCATCACCACGACAGGTACTACTTAAATCCTCATAAGGACTGTATCGGAAATTAACTATATATGTTCAAAACATCCTAAAAAATAATTTATTCAAGTTATAAATAATTTTATTTTTGTAGGTACTATATAAATCCTCAGAAAAAGGAATGGCACTTTTGCTTTTGTAAAAATAATCATTTTACATGGTCATCAATCTCAAAGTTTAAACGCATGATCTTAAAATTTTGGACACCTATTAAAAATTTGAAATTGCGGAAAAAATGGATTTTTTTTTATTTTTTAAAATATTTTAGCGCAAATATATTCTTTCCCAGATTGCTCATAATATAGGTAAAAAATTATTTTCAAGAAAAAGTTCGACTCCATTTGAGCGCAATTCTTAAAAATGAAAAAAAGGTCATTTTTCAGGGACCCCATTTTTTGATGCTCATTCAAAGCACGATTACGCAAATAAAAAATACATCTAATTGATGATTCATTTTTTTTTAATTGGAAATGTTTTTAAACTTAACGACGAGGTAGCTTTAGTAGAGAACGGAATTGTATAACCTTTGAAGATATTTAAAACAGACTGTCAAAGTTCGACAAAAAATTAGTGTTTTTTTAAGATAGGTCATTTTTTAAAAGTTGAGGGTTTTTCGATCATAAATACTTTTTTTTTTAAGTTGGTGTTCGGTGATATGTTATGTGTACATAACTGCTAACAATAATTAATATTTTTTGGATTTTTCGCCGTACAAGTTTTATTCGCTACAGGTTATTGAAACGCTGAAAAATCTTTAAAAAACAACAATTTGTCCAAAACTTTAATTTGTGAGATGTATTCATTCTACAATATTTTCAATAATGCTAAACATTTTTCAAATTTTTTCAGGCTGTTCTAAACTTGACTGTATTGTGAAGATTTGATAGAAGAACCGAAATGATAAGACCAAACATGCTTCGAGATAGAGCATCCTGAATGTTTATAGTTAATTTCCGATACACTCCTTATTCCCGAATCGGGACAATGTCCAACAGTCATAGCTGCACAAACCCACGAGTAAATCTTAAAGATTCCATAAATTAAAGTCAAAATATCACTGCGTTGTTAAAATTCCGCAACGCGTCCGGACCGAGGGGACCAAGTAAGCAGATCCCCCTACCGCTCCGGCTGACTGGCTACCACCGCGTACTGACTTCGGGGTGCGTAAATAACCGTTAACGACTTCCTCGGGACACGGGCCGGCGTGGCGCGCGCGGGCAAACGCATTTCAAGGTGGGCGACAACGAGAACGAATGTTTTGCTTTGCACAAGTGGACCTATCGTCTTGACATATTCGGGTACATTCCTCTCCACTTCACAGCGGGAAGGCGTTTTTAATAACGTCAGTTAATCTGATTAGGTGCTTTGTTTTCTTGTTTTTTTTTTCTGCTCTGAGCTACTGAGCCTCGCCTATCTCAAATACTCGCGGGAGAAAAAAATAAGTTTCCCATATTTAAACGTAATTTAAGTACTTTACCTTGCTATCAAGATGCGGATTTTTTCCCTGCTCTTCACTGCGTTCATTTCCAATCTTCTTAGCACGGTTGGGTGGAAAAAGTCCTCTTGATTTCTCGAGAGCTACTTCAAATTTGAATGAACCGGAACGCGGGCCGGGAAGATATCGATCTGGTCAGGAAGCTGGGCGTTGGACAGTGGGGGTTGGAGAAAAAATCTGCGACTAACAAGTAACCGGAACGAAGCGAAAGACTCTCTTTAAATTTATACTTTTTGATAAGCAGCTCGGTGGTGGGTGGAGACACGAAGTAAATTAGATTCTTTTTTCTTGTCCCGGTTCAGAACAGATTCGGTGTCGCTGAATGAGTTTTCCTGTTAGGTATTGCTATGATGGGTCTTGTCATGCGAATTTCTTACAAAACATGGCTACTTAAGCAGCAAAATTTCCACCTCGCTTGGTTGATTTTAAACACCAACAGAGAAATCGCATCTTGTGCCTCTATATTAACAACTTCCTCCTCGTTATAAATCACGGCTGCGGAAAAAAAACTGATCGCCCACACTACTGCTTTATCGCTTCGCTCGGTACCGGATGCGAACCGTCAGCGGAATCAAAGCGGAAGCCGTTCAAACAGTGCCGAGCCCACGTCGTTCTCCTAGCTAGTTGTCGACGAAAAAGAGTTGCCTACGATGGGAAATTGATTCATTTGCAAATTTCCTTCCGCTGGCTCCCACACCTCGCACCCGGACATCGAGCAGCTCGTTTAAACATTAACGTTTTATAAGGAGATAGCAAATTTTGCGATCCTTTGATCACCCTTCCTCGCCGTGCTTTCTCAGACGATGATGATGGATAGGAGCGTGCAGCGGCGGCAACGCAGCTATTGATATTTAAACAAGTTCAAACTTTGCTTTTGAATCAGCAAAACAGCTGCCATCGCCGTCGTAGCGTACCTACCAGCAACAACGCACCACTAACTAGCAGTTGGCAGCAAAAATCTCTTTCGCTATTCGATATCACCGGGAGGAAATCAGCTAACGATTGCAGGAAAAAACTATAGTTCGTGGATCTACTATGTGGATTCTAGGTTGGGCTGTGAGGATAAATCTTCGTCTTTTGCGTTTTACGAGGCTAGCGGCCCAGGGCAGTTGCCGGTAGTGCGTCAAAAGGAAAGGGTTGATTGAGCTGATGATGATGGTTTGTTTGAATAGGCAGGCAAAAATTTGCAATCGCTTTGGAACGAGTTTGTAAAACTGTAAACACGATAATCAATCGAACAAACACTATTTTGCTGTAAAAGGTACTAACTGGATATACGCTGAACGAGCAATAATGGTAATTTCATAGCTTGCAAGAATCTCATATACATAGGGACCATTTGCTGAATAAAGGATAATTTAATGGTTCATTTCATTTTCACCTTTACACGCAAAACAAGAAAAGCTACCAAAAATTGAGATAGGTAATCGCGCCACTTGGGCGGTGGCTTCTATATTCGTCTGTTTTCCACTATAACTCAGTCAAATTTGAACCAATTGAAACAACCTTTGGAATGTGGTGAGATAGGTATAGTATCTATCCGTGTACAACATTTCAAGTCAATTGGTTCAAAATTGACTGAGTTACTGTAACACACAATTCGAGAATTTTCCCTACACTTTATAAAAAGTTACAGCTTGCTGAATATTTTCGAGATAATAAGTAAAATTTGCATGCTTCTACTAATTTGCAACTAGCACCGTCTACTGGCAGAATCTTGAACCAATCAGCTAATCAACTGAAGGGCCTTAATAAACCAAACAACATTCCGAAGAAATCAACTTTCTAAGTGATCAAAGTCCTCAGATATATGGAATATAAACATTGATTCATCGTCTGCGCTACCTAGTGGTGGAGTTTTGAATCGAACGGCCCGTCACCAGTAAGACCTTGGCTGACCTAACAACTTTGACAAATTCTCCGAATATATAAGTGATCATGGTGCTAAGATATACGGTATGGTGAGAGTCCTGAGATATATGAAATTTAAAATTTGCTTGACCTCTGGCGCTGCTTATTGGTGGAGTTTCCAATTAAACGATCCATCACCATCCATCATGAAATCGTAAATAAAATTATTAGAAAGCAGATTTTTGAATCAGTTTAACCAGATGAACCACCTTAACATATTATGGCGCCAGCACCACACCGAATAGCGACGTTTTGACTAGCGACACTTTTCGACTAGCGACATTTTTTTTCCAGTACCGGGTGTAGTGCGCTGTGTGTGTTCAATGATGCTCCATCATATACGTCACTTCTGACGTATGTTGTAAACAACCCAAAAGTAACAAACATATTTTTTTAAAATAAGCTTTTTTGATTTCCAACCGAAATCATAATAACTGTTCCCGAGAGGGAAACCAGGTTTTTAGAGCGGCTCAAGTTTTTTGTAGCAACGCTTAAACTGTAATTTTATTAACAAAAAAACTCATTTATAATTTTATATAACATAACCTAACAATAAACTACTTACAATTAATTGGTTTCCTCTGCCACGACTTCTTTTGTAACTTCCAATCAAAGTGGTCCAATCTGAGTGACGTTACCCTAAATTGGTAGCTTTTGCACGGGTGCTATTTTTGGGACACGAATATTTGTCATTAATAACTGAATCTTGGATAATTCATTCGTTTTACGCCTACTTACATACAGTCCACTGACACGGTAGGTTTGTTTGGTAAATTTCCTTGTTTCAGAAATCACCCGGTACTAGAATTCGCGCAGCTAAGAAGAAATATGCAGCTAAGTATTTTTAATTGTTCCACTAACCATTTAGCCTTTCTTTTCAGGTTTTACCTTACGAACTTTCTGTTAATTTACACCGCACCTCACGCCGCACTCTGAACTTAAACTCAAAGGCACTCACAAGTTAATTAAATTGTTAATTCCGAAACACCTACAGAACTACTTTCTTTGCTATTCTTACGATGGCGAAATTCTCCTGTTTTTATTTATTTCCCTCTTCCACATCAGTTATCTAGACTCAATTCACCTACCACTACCACTGCGCGCGAGAACTGTCATGTTGCGTTATGCTGCGGTTAGACGGGTCCAATATTAGACCGGCCCAGAAAACTTATTTTGTTGCGGCGTCGCAACAATAACAATAATGGGAATAGGGTCAACAATTAAAAAAAAAATCTAAAACACAATACGTGTCTAAAAACTTAAAGTTTAAGCTTAGACAGTTTTGTCTTCGTAAATATGGCTATGGGCCCATTGTGCAGTGTGATGGCTGTATCACTCCCATCACCAAGCCACGTTTGTGTTGTTAATAACGGCTTTCACCCTTGGGTTTATCCATGTGCAGTTGTAACCATGCAGGCTAGAGCGCAGGGTACTGTGTATCACTTTGATAGTGTCTCGATTCGATTCCCGCCGCCGCCCGAACTTCTATTTAAACATGTTTTGGTAATTGATGCCGCCGCTGCTGCCAGACCAGTCTAAACATAGAACAAATAATGAGAAACCAGTGTGACAGAGCACACGCACACATGTGGAATTTTCCTTTTCCAGATTTTAGGAAGCCAATACAATTTTTGGTATACTACCACCTACCAATTTTTGTATTTGCAAAGCCTTAATACAATATTGATATATGTTTCATACCGCATTGTATGAGAATCTGCCAATCTCTGGTTGCGTGTAGTTGCATCGAAAATTTTTTACATCAATGTCAATAAATTATAGTGTTAGTATCCAAAGATTTTCCACTTCTGTTCTCAAGTTATCTCTAATCAGATGTATTAGAGCCTATTTAGATTGAAGGAAGAACACATTTAGTAATTTTTGTGTGGTATTGTAAATTTGACTTATTTTTCTCTATATGGGTAAAAATTTCAATCCGGTGTAACTTAATTCGCCTCGAGAAAATATTACATTTTATAACGTCGTATTGTGTATCTATATATTGTTGATAAACGTTAAAAAATTCATTCAATTCGGTTCACTGGTTTTCGAGATATGACAGTTCAAAAATGAGTTGTCTAAATAATAGTGTTTTACCCGAACGGTTCTAACTTCGCGAAAAATTTATCAATCAAGCCCAAATTTGTACCAATAATGCACATATAATAGGTTGACAAACAGTCAAAATTTGAGATTTTTTCATGCTTTCTATGAAAAGTTACAGTATTACAGAGTTCAGAGTTCAGTTTTTTTACTGAGTTTTCAACAACAGATTTATCTCGGCACATTCAGTAATCGTATTTGCCGTTCACCAGCAATGATGTTTACCGTGCATCAGTAACTTTTGACAATTTGATAGCTGAGCTCGGTAACTCATTTACAGAATATCCGCAAAATAAACAACCGAGCGTACCGAGTTAAATCTGCTGTTGAGAACTCAGTAAAAAGATGCGGAAAATACGAGCTGATCTTAGTGTGATACATAACATTGAGAACACCCGCTTTCTCGTTGGTACTGAATGACCGCGGGTTCGGCATCGTAGCGCTGCAGGAGGTTTGATGAACAGAATCTATAGTTCGAACAATTAGAGGTAATCAAACCATATACTAGAGCCGTGACAACACAAGCGAGCTGGAAACAGCTTTCATCGTGATAGGTGTTATGCAGAGGCGCATCATCGGGTGTTGGCTGATCGACGAATGTGCAGGTTAAAGATCAAAGGTAGATTTTTCACCTTCAGCATAATCAACGTGCACAGCCCACACTTAAAAGGCATTGATGAGGACAAGGACGCATTATTCGTGCAGCTCGAAAGCGAGAACTATCGCTGCCCGAGTCACGACATTATAATCATCACATGAGACCTAAAAGCTCAAAAAGGACAGGAGGAGGAATTTATAACGATAATTGGAAAGTTCAGCACGGTAAAGGCTGGGTATGTTGCCCTATTCAGATCCCATTGTGATCCACTAGCCTCTGCCCAGCAACTCCGGAAACTATGAGCAACCTTAGATGAAGATCGTGTAACCAACCCCCGTGGGAACTTTGGTCGTAGGCTGACAGGGAAGGGGGGGGGGGGGGGGGTTTGCTTCGGAAAACTTGAGCGTCTGTTCTCCAGGAGGAGCGGCTCACAACAGCGTCTGATCCCCATGTTAGGGGCGGCTGATTTACGTCCGAGTGCCAGACAAGGATGGCAAAAAATCATTCCTTTATTGCGTATCCCTCACTCACATCCACGCACAATCTGTTGCGAGTGTGCTTCTCCCCCAGCCAAGCAAAATCTTTCCATTTCCATTGCCCATTCTTTCTAATCGCCGAGCACCGGGCGACGCAAGCAACGACGGCCGAATGAATCGCTACCGAATCTGAGTGCCGAAGACGAACGAACCAAGATTGAACAAATGTTTGCGTTCTGAATCGGGTGCGAGAGCATTCATTCAGGAACGTTCATTTAGCGTTCAGTGGAAGCATTCAGTACTGGGAATTGAATCAGTGAGTGTGTTTTGATTCAATCAGCTGAATGCCACTCGGTAGTTGAGAGAGCGAACGTTCTTTTCCTATATATAGTGGTAATCACGTTCAAATGTATGCGTGTCTCTTTTGTAGATGTAGTAGTGAAACTTGGGGGAAAATATGTGCACTCTTACCCCGGTTGTTAGTTTTATCATTATTTAGCCGTTTTACCCAAATCAGTTGGGTAATATTTTCATATGCAATCTGAATAGCCTTTGAATTGGCGTGCATTTTTGTGTATGGAAAAATTCAAGCTAGTGTTCGTGTGATGAAATGTCACTTATCTCTATAGGAAAAGAACGTTCGCTCTCTCAACTACCGATATACACCGATGCAAGCTGATTCAACTCGCACTCTATTTGTTTCTCTCCTGATTCGCTTCGGTGGCGTCGGTGGAGAGCCGTTCGTGTTGCGGACCGCGGGTTCGGCATCGTAGCGCTGCAGGAGGTGTGTTGGACAAGATCCATGGTGCGAACGTTTAGAGGGTTTAGAGGTAATCATACCATCTAGGTACCAGAGCTGCGGCAATACACGCGAGCTGGAAACAGCTTTCATCGTGATGGGTGATATGCAGAGGCACGTGATCGGTTGGTGGCCGATCGACGACAGAATGTGCAGGTTGAGGATCAAGGGCCGATTCTTCAACTTCAGTATTCTCCTCATTCTACTACAAACTCTCTGCTGTTTTCAGCACTTACGTGCTTCGTAAGAAACGATCGTTCTCCTCAACGTTTAGAAAACCGTGGTGGACGTCCGAGCTGCGAAACCTTCGTAACACCCTTAGGAAAGCGCGACGTCGTTTCTTGCTCACGAAATCAGAAAACGAAAAGGCCATTCTACGTGAGGCAGATGCAACGTACAAATCTGTTCTGTGGTCCACGTACGAATCCTACATATCCGAGATCCAGTCCAGTTTAAAACAGAACCCATCAAGATTCTGGAACAAAAATCATCTGCTCGTATTCTTTGCAATGTGAATTACAACAGCAGATGTCAGAAGCGGCAGATCTCTTCTCTCAGTTTTTTGAAAGTGTGTTCAGCAAGGTGTCACCAGTGCTCCGTGAGAACTGCTTCGTTCACATTCCTTCGTATGACATCAACCTACCTACCTACCATTCAGTTTTCACCAAACGAAGTAATGCTGGCCATCGACGAACTCGACTTCAAGAAAGGAGCCGGCACGGACGGTATTCCTCCTCTGTTCCTGAAGAACTGTTCCGCAGAATTAGCAGCACCTATAGCCATTCTCTTCAATAGTTCCCTACGTGAAGGTACATTCCCAGTAGCGTGGAAAACTGCCACCATCGTACCAATTCATAAGTCCGGCAACATCAACCGTGTGACTAATTATCGTGGTGTTTCCATACTATGTTGCTTGAGTAAAGTATTCGAGAAACTGATGCATAATAGCATCTACAATATCGCAGCACTCATTATTTCGGACTCGCAACACGGTTTCATGAGACATCGCTCAACAACTAGTAATTTGATGTGCAATGTTTCTACGCTATCACGGGAAGTGGGAAGGAGAAGGCAAGTCGACGCAGTATACGTTGATTTTGCCAAGGCATTCGACACCGTACCCCACAGCCTAGTAGGCGACAAGCTCAAACATATTGGCTTTCCGGTTTGGATAACAAAGTGGATTTGCTCGTACTTATCCGGTCGCTCCTCATACTCTACGGTCAATTCAGCATGCTCTAGAACATTCTGCGTCACGTCTAGAGTGCCCCAAGGCAGCGTTCTTGGTCCTCTATTATTCAATATTTTTGTAAACGACCTGAACATGGTCCTCTCATCGTTCAAGCTGTCTTTCGCCGATGACCTGAAATTCTTTCGCATTATAGAGACTCCAAATGATTGTACCGCTCTACAAGAGGATATTAACTCCTTGTTAATGTGGTGTAACGACAATGGAATGTTCGTCAACGGCCAGAAATGCAAAGTTCTCTCCTTTTCCCGTTAAAAGAATCCAATGCATCACCAGTATACCCTAGAGGCGCAACCAACAACGTGTTACCGTAAAATGGGGTAACTTTGATAGTTTTTCAGCGAATTTTCTCAATATTTTTTCATGTAACAGTATTTCCCCGAGTTTTATATTTTTAAAACAAGTACTGGGCTATCAGTTATCAATTGCAATTAAAAGATTCGATAATCTGGAATATTTTGGATAACTTTTAGTTTTTCATATAACCGAAAATCAGATTTTCATTTTGGGGTAACTTTGATAATGCACTAAAAACACATCAAATCTCAAAAAATAATCACACATTGAAATCTTAGGAGTATGAACATGATGAGAGAAGGCTTGTGGAATATATTACATAGAATTTTCATATCAAAACATTGATGTTTTACTAAATTCTACATATAAAAATGAGTTTGTGGAGTATTGAGTGCAAAACACAATAAATTTAGCTATCAAAAATCATTATCTTTGTAATAATAAATCCTTAACGGTACATCAACATATGATTACATGTTATTCATGGTTAGTTTTCTTTTTTGTGTAGTTTTTTAATGTTTTATTAACAAATTTTTACAACACATATTTATCTACATGGAATTACAAGAGCATTGCATACTTTTAGGCGTTTATCAATGTATGGAGATTAATATCCCAATTTACAAAATTGCTTCCATTTCGTTAAAACACACTTCGTTAAGAGATTCAAGGCCAGATTTGGAATCTACTATGGTGAATCTATCGAGAATAAGCGTCCATTCATTGAAAAAATACTTGTAACGAAGTCGTATAGCAGATTGTTTGAAGGGGTTGACAAATGACAAAAATATCAACAATTTTTATTTTTTGTCCAAAAAGTTGTATATAAACTAGATTTTAATGAAAATACGTCTAAGATGAACTTTCTTATGTATAGAATTGATTTACGTTTACCTTTTTCTTAACTGGTTAAAGAAATCAAAGTAATGAGATAAATTACACAATGCCTGCCGCACTATCAAAGTTACCCGCATTATCAAAGATACCCCGTTTTACGGTACTTTCAATCGAACGTGTACAAAAAAAGTTTGTGCGATTTGCATTAAGGCGGCTGCCCTGGAACGACCCAATCAATCTTCCTGCTTATTCTGAACGGTGTAAACTAATAGGCCAAGAGCCGCTGTCCACTAGACGTACTAAGCTGCAGCGCTTGTTTATTTTCGACGTTATTCAAGGAACAATCGACTGGCCTGCACTCCTGCAACAGATATCGTTCAACGTTCCGAAGTTTGCGGTTTCCAGCTTATTATCTGTTCCGTATCATCGCTCAAACTACGGCTACAACAACCCACTAGACTCATGCATTCGAGCATTTAATGATGTTAACATCACAAAAGCTGTTTTTAAAAACCGGATTAGTCGAGTAGTTTAGTATTTAAGACACATTAGGCCGTTCGCAATGCTGTTTTATTTACAAAATAAAACAGCATTGCGAACGGTCTTAGTTTAAGTGCAGTCTCTACGGTTTTTTTTTATTATCGAAGGCGGTGTAAATAAATAATAAATATAAATATAAACAACTGTATAATAAACCTGCACAGCCCACACTCCGTAAGTACTGATGATGGCAAGGACGCATTTTACGTGCAGCTCGAACCCGAGTACGATCGCTGCCCAAGCCACGACGTCAAGATCATCATAGGAGATTTGAATGCTCAGGTAGGCCAGGACGAGGAATTCAGACCGATCGACGATTGGTAAGTTCAGCGCCCACCAGCAGACGAACGAAAACGGCCTACGGCTCATTGATTTCGCCACCCCCAAAAATATGGCCATACATAGCACCTTTTTCCAACACAGCCTCCCTTATCGTTACACCTGGAGATGACCACAGCAGACGGAATCTCAAATCGACAACGTTCTGATTGACAGACGGCACTTCTCCGACATTATCGACGTCAGGACCTATCGTGGCGCCAACATCGACTCCGACCACTATCTGGTGATGGTCAAACTGCGCCCAAAACTCTCCGTCATCAACAATGTACGGTACCGGTGACCGCCACGGTACAACCTAGAGCGACTGAAGCAACCGGATGTCGCCTCAGTATACGCGCAGAATCTCGAAGCCGCGTTGCCAAACGAGGGCGAGCTCGATGAGGCCCCTCTAGAGGACTGCTGGAGTACAGTGAAAGCAGCCATCAACAACGCAGCCGAGAGCACCATCGGGTACGTGGAACGGAATCGACGGAACGAATGGTTCGACGAAGAGTGCAGAACGGTTTTGGAGGAGAAGAATGCAGCGAGGGCGGTAATGCTGCAGCAAGGGACTCGACAGAACGGGGAACGTTATAAACAGAAGCGGAAACAGCAGACCCGCCTCTTTCGGGAGAAAAAGCGCCACCTGAAAGAAGCGGAGTGTGAAGAAATGGAACTGCTGTGCCGTTCCCAAGAAATACGGAAGTTCTATCAGAAGCTCAACGCATCCCGCAACGGCTTCGTGCCGCAAGCCGAAATATGCAGGGATAAAGACGGAGGCCTCTTGACGGACGGACGTGAGGTGATCGAAAGGTGGAAGCAGCACTTCGATCAGCACCTGAACGGCGTGGAGAACGTAGGCACGGGAGCCCACGGCAACGGAGGAAACGACGACGCCAGTGCAGCGGAGGACGGAAATGAACCAACTCTCACGCTGAGGGAAGCTAAGGATGCCATTCGCCAGCTCAAAACCAACAAAGCAGCTGGTAAGGATGGTATCGCAGCTGAACTCATCAAGAGGGGCCCAGAAAAGTTGGCCAACTGTCTGCATCGGCTGATAGTCAGGATCTGGGAAACCGAACAGCTACCGGAGGAGTGGAAGGAAGGGGTAATCTGCCACATTCACAAGAAAGGCGACCATTTGGAATGTGAGAACTTCAGGGCGATCACTATTTTGAATGCTGCCTACAAAGTGCTATCCCAGATCATCTTCCGTCGTCTGTCACCTAAAGCGAATGAGTTCGTGGGAAGTTATCAGGCTGGCTTCATCGACGGCCGGTCGACAACGGACCATATTTTTACCGTACGGCAAATCCTCCAGAAATGCCGTGAATACCGGGTCCCAACGCATCACCTGTTCATCGAGTTCAAAGCGGCATACGACAATATCGACCGCGCAGAGCTATGTAGAATCATGGACGAAAACGGCTTTCCTGTGAAGCTGACTAGACTGATTAAAGCAACGATGGGTGGTGTGCAAAACTGCGTAAGGGTTTCGGGTGAACTATCCAGTTCATTCGAATCTCGCCGGGGACTGCGACAAGGTGACGGACTCTCATGCCTACTCTTCAACATCGCTTTGGAAGGTGTGATGCGACGAGCCGGGCTCAACAGCCGGGGAACGATTTTCACAAAATCCGGTCAATTTGTGTGCTTTGCGGACGACATGGGCATTATCGCTAGAACATTTGGAACGGTGGCAGAGCTGTACACTTGCCTGAAACGCGAAGCAGCAAAGGTGCCTCAAAAACAAAGTACATGCTGGTAGGTGGAACCGAACACGACCGGTTCCGTCTGGGTAGTAATGTTACGATAGACGGCGATACTTTCGAGGTGGTGGAGCAATTCGTCTACCTCGGATCCTTACTGACGGCTGACAACAACGTGAACCGTGAAGTTTGGAGGCGCATCATCAGCGGAAGTCGGGCCTACTACGGGCTCCAGAAGAAACTGCGGTCGAAAAAGATTCACCCACGCACCAAATGCACCATGTACAAAACGCTAATAAGACCGGTGATCCTCTACGGGCACGAGACATGGACGATGCTCGAAGAGGACCTGCAAGCACTCGGAGTTTTGGAGCGACGCGTGCTAAGGTCGATCTTCGGCGAAGTGCAGGAGAACGGTGTGTGGCGGAGAAGGATGAACCACGAGCTCGCTGCACTTTACGGCGAACCCAGCATCCAGAAGGTGGCCAAAGCCGGAAGGATACGGTGGACAGGGCACGTTACAAGAATGCCGGACAAAAACCCTGCGAAGCTGGTGTTTGCAACTAATCTAGGTGGAGCATGACCTGGCGAGCATTATGCGCGACCGAGGATGGAGAGCGGCAGCCACAAACCGAGTATTGTGGCGTGCTATTGTTAATTATGTCTTGTCTTAATGATGTTGAACAAATAAATGTATGTATGTAACATCGTTTCAAGATTCTGCATGTGTCGAAATTTAAACATGGACACTGTCCAATGGACAGGCTTTAAAAGTACAATTCTTCAAACACCTTTCCAACTGATATCCACTTACTGAGCCCTTCAATGAAAGTGCCTTAGCTCCAGCAAGACGGCAGACTATGCCTTCTCCTATATTTCCCGCTGTCCACTATGGCGTGCAACACTTAATTAAGCACCAGGCAGCTAATGGAACCCATTATTTATACCGGCGTACTTAACATTCAATTATTTCCAAATTAAAAGATTCACTTCCACTGCTTTGACCACTCAGCTAACAGCGGTTCGTTTTCTCTGCCTCTATGCATTGTAGGAATATGTGCTGATGCTAGCTCTAAATTGACTCCATTTAAAAAAAGTGATTTTAGTAATGAAAGCCAACATCACAACTGTCACAATATTTTCATCGATTTGTCCCTCTTTTTGCTTGGCTAACCAGTTCAGCAACCGAAAACCGTTCCGGTCAAAAACTTTGCCACCGCAGATCCTGTCAACTTAATTTCACAGTCACAGCATATTTTTGCATATTGGCATATTCCGAAGGATTTGTCACCCATTGTAAGTTAGTTGGTCCGGTTGTTGGTCGTCGTTCGTTCATCATAGGGACGGCAGACGCTATTCGAAGAATCATAAATTTCAATGAGAAATCCCTTCTCACCCATCTGGAAGGGCCCCAAGAGCTGGACCCGACGACAAATGAATAGAAATTGTAACGGCTTTTCACCCGGAGCATAAATCTATTTATTTATTCACGCTCGTATGTTTCGCATATGTATGAATGATTCCGAGGCTTGCGGGAGCGGAGGTTGGACGACAACTCACAATGAAAAGCTCAAGAAGACGTTGTCGTCGTCGTCCGAAGGAGACCCCAAAAGACCGACAATTTTTGAACCATTCACATTGAGATGTTCGCTGCTGAAGGGGAAATTTAATTTGCATCTATATGTTTTCTTCGGAAGGTTTTCGTCCTTTTGCCGGGGCTCGAGACTCACTCTCTTTTGTGCAGAATCTTGATGGCTTCAGCGTCGCAGAATTGAATTGCAAGTCCGGCGGTAGTTCTGGGAATGGTCACCCATTCCTGGATTTCCGGCTTTAACATTCTATTGTCGCCGTACAACAACCGGCAACTAGCAAAGTGCCATTAGTTGGCTTCCACCGTACGTCATTTGAATGCTTTAAAGTCGTCTTGCAGGAGAAGTAAAAAAATACGTTTAAATATTTAATTCCACACGAAATCCTGAAACGTGCGGTTACTTTTAGCATGCTCACCAACCAAAAATCATGTCACGCATCCTAATTAGATGAAACGGTAGGTAGCTACAACATTCATAACGACAACAAAACATCGTTTCAAAAAATATCCTTCCTAATCACTTGCTCCGTACGGAATGAACCCAGCAGCAGAGCAGCAACAACGTGTTGGGTTTTGAATTAGTGTAATGACTTCTTGTCGTGTCGTTTCTGCCAATCGGGAAAAGTTCAGATTTCTGCAAGGAACGTGCTACGGTTCGGTTGCGTTTTTGCTCATTATAAAATTACACATTACGTGACGTTTGCTGGATTGGCTGTAGTAAGAAGGCGTGTTGTTCAGTGGGACTTTAATATGTACACTACGAAACGCTTGAAAACGAATTGCTACACATAGCAGGATATTGTATCACCTTGAAATGTTTAACATCAACTAAAAACTACTCAATCTTGTTCTTCTTTTTCTTCTTCTTCTTCTTCTTCTTCTTCTTCTTCTTCTTCTTCGTCTTCTTTATCATCTTCTTCTTTTTCTTTTTCTTCTTCTTCTTCTTTATGGCTCTACGTTCCCACTGGAACTTGGCCTTCCTCTCTTCAACTTAGTGTTCTTTGAGCATTTCCATAGTAATTAATTAGCAGGTGGGAGCCTAGGACTCTTTCATAAGCGAATCGTATCCACACATCAGTGTGGACTTACCAGCTTTGGCACCGGAAGGTGACCGAGCACCGGCACATACTAACTGTTCAAGCGGAGGAAGCCTAGGCGTGGCGGGGGACCAGCAGTGGGCTCCGCTGGTCCTCTTCAGAAATTCCACACATCCGGAAGCAACTCTGTTCAAGCGATATGGCACCGCTTCCAAAGTGTCACAGCCCAGCTAGAAGTGCCTCGGGCACATCAGGAACGATGCCAGTAAGTTCCTGATTATGGTATACTGGTCATGCTTAGTAATTGGTAAACGAGATGGTACACGCTAAGGTAACTATGCACAAGTGAGCGGATGGCGACGGCATTCTATCCTCTTAGTAAGGTCGGGTGACACTGACTTGAAACGGCGGATAGGCTAATGTCGACGCTGTCTTCCGCCCCATAAAACCGTGGCATGGCCTTAAAGTACGTTCTTGATCTGTGCCCAGCTTAGACAACTAACTGGGTGGAAGTAGGTTCAGATGAACACTCCTGATTAGCGCTGATCCGGCTCTGAGCTCAGTCCCCATAAGGGCCTGGGCCAACCCTTGGGTGGCCTTCCTGCTTGCATAGATAACCACCAGGATCCTTGGCGACTACTTCATTTGCAGTGAGGGATAGCGGCTCTAAGGGGGGCCCAACAGACATGACTTCGAAATTCAACAACTGTAACAACGTGGTCGAGTGTGGAGTAACTGAGGGAGCGGCATTGAACCCGTTCGTGCGTGGAAGCTTGGCCAGATCGCCACTCCGAGGGGCTGGTGCACCCACCAGCGAACCATCGGCAGGAAGTTCAAGTGGAGCAAGTAGTGCACGAAGCGGTACAGCGCCGACGGAGGAAGCACAGATGACCGGTGCGGACCTCACGTGGGCGCTGAACCGCAACAGGAGCGGGCTACCAAAGATGTTGATAGATGCCGAACAGCTGCATGAGCTGATCGGCTATACGAGCGGGTGGACAACCATCAGCAAGGACCTGAAACAGGGCCTGGTGATGCTCCGCAAATCACTGGCTCTGGCCAAGAAGGAGTACGACCTCCTGGTGGAAGAGCAAAGTGCTGCTGATGCGAGCAGGGAAGAGCGGTCCACCCAAACGGACAGCTTCCTCTTTGCTGAGCCTTCTGAACCTGCTGAGGAGACGCGGCCAAGGGGGGGTCGCTGAGCAAATCTTTACTTGCGCCAATTAATTTCAGTGCGCCACCGGGTATTGAATTGTGCCTCAGTGTGCCCCGAAGTGCCACTGCTTGATGATTCAGATTTTGCTTGGCAACTACCAAGACAACCAACTGTTTGTTTTCATTTGCAGGTCAAATGCACATGGTTGCCTAGTTTTTTCACCCAAACTCAAGTGTCAAAATTGTGCCTCAGAGTGCCTCGGTGTGCCTCACAGCGTATAAGACGGTGTGCTTGGCACCTCTTGGCACAATGTTCCAAGCGACTAGCCTCTTGGACGCGGCCCAAGAAGCGTCCGGCAGAGTCGGGTGCAAAGCCGAAGAAAGAGAAGGTGAAGACCAGCGTAGGTAACCAGGCTGCCAAGCCGGTTGCGAAGCGCACAAGGGGCAGGGAAACCAAGCCCCAGCAAGCCAACCAGAAGAAGAACGGAGGCCAACCGGACCAAGGGAAGGAGAACCCTTGGATTACGGTAGGAAAAAAGAAGAAGGTGAGAACTACGAAACCATGCTGAAGGCCATGCGAGGCGAGAATCGTCTCTTACCGTTGGGTGCGGATGTAAAAAGCATCCGGCGCACCAGGACTGGAGAGATGATGCTAGTGCTGAAGAAGGAAGCAGCTAATAAAAGTACTTCCTACAAAGCACTAGCCCAAGAGGTACTTGGCGAAAAGGTGCAGGTTAGAGCCCTAACGGCGGAGGCAACTCTCCAGTGTAAAAACCTGGACGAGATTACCGACGCAGAGGATTTCGCAGCCGCACTCAAACAGCAGTGTGAGATAGATGTACCAAGTGCATCGATCCGCCTGCGTAAGGGTCCGGCTGGCACGCAGATTGCCGCGTTGAAACTCCCAGTAGGAGATGCGAACAAGGCGATTTCAGTTGGGAAGATCACGGTAGCTTGGTCAGTGTGCCCGCTCAGCATATACGAGCCGCCAGTGGCGTGCTTCAAGTGCTTTGAGCAAGGGCATAAGTCCTGGGCATGCAAAGGCCCAGACCGGAGTAAGCTCTGCAGGAAGTGTGGAGTAGAAGGCCATATCGCCAGGAAGTGCAACTCAGCACCAAAATTCCTGATTTGCACGGTGAACAAGGGCCACACGACGGGCGGGCCTAAATGACCTAAACCTGAACCACTGTGAAGCCGCACAACAGTTGCTGTGGCAGTCAGTGTCGGAGTCAAGTACAGACATCGCACTACTATCGGACCCATACCGCATCCCTCCCGATAACGGAAACTGGGTAGCGGATAAGGCCAAGCTAGCAGCGATCTGTACAACCGGTCGTTTTCCGGTCCAGGAAATAGTTTCCACGTCGCACGAGGGCTTCGCAATAGCGAAGATCAACGGGGTATACTACTGCAGTTGTTATGCCCCTCCCAGGTGGACGATAGACCAGTTCTCGTCTATGCTGGAATCGTTAACAAGCGCAATGGTGGCATTGAGTCCCGTGGTTATCGGTGGAGACTTCAACGCCTGGGCGATTGAGTGGGGTAGCCGCTTGACTAACGCGAGAAGTTGGGCCTTACTCGAAGCTATGGCTAGACTAAACGTGGATGTCGCGAACGTAGGCGACAAAAAAACCTACAGTAGGAATGGTGCAGAGTCCATCATTGATGTGACCTTCTGGAGCACCAATCTAAAGCCTAGCTCGGACAGGAGGGTCGACGATGGACACACGCACAATGGATATCTGGCGATTTGACACAGGGTGGAATGGCGTGATCAGGGAAAGCTAACCTCACCTCGCACTTCGATATGCCGGCTTATGGAGGATAGCATCGACGATCTGTTCAGCTATGATCTAGTCGGAACCCTGAGCCGTGCATGTGATGCCGCAATGCCATGGCGATCTCTACCCAGAAAA
Source organism: Aedes albopictus (assembly GCF_035046485.1). NCBI lineage: Eukaryota > Metazoa > Arthropoda > Insecta > Diptera > Culicidae > Aedes > Aedes albopictus. Next base: position 131,342,640 of record NC_085136.1, on the reverse strand, counting down.
AGACGCAAACCGGTATACTGGTGGCATCCAGAAATCGCAGAACTCCACGCATTCTACCTAAGATACCTAAGAACTTGAAGGATGATGCAAAGAGCTCGCACCTATGACGGTAGAATGGAGCGAAGTGAGGCCTACAGGGCGGCTAAACTGGCACTGAACACAGAAATTAAGGAGCGTAAGCGAGCGTGATTCTAAAATCTCTGCCAGGCAGCCAACACAACCCCTTGGGCTGATGTCTACAGAGTAGTCATGGCCGAAACGAAGGGCACGTCAGCACCCTCACAACGCTCGCCTGAGATGCTGTAGAAGGTCGTGGAAACGTTGTTCCCGCGCCACGAAGACCATGGGCACCCGTCCCCTATGGCCAAAACGGACAAAGTGGGGTTGCCCCGCCCCAGTGACGAACGACGATTTCATCGCAATAGCGAAGTCGCTTAAGTTGAACTAGGCTCCGGGTCCGGACGATATCCCGACAGTAGCCATCAAGATGGCCATCGAGCCTAGCCCTGACATGTCCAGAAAGGCTATGCAGATGTGCCTAGACAGAGGCGAATTTCCGAAGAGGTGGAAAAGGCAAAGATTGGTTCCACTGCCCAAACCCGGGAAGCCAACTGGCGACCCGCCGGCATACAGACTTATCTACCTTCTGGACACCGCCGGGAAACTTTTGGAACGGATCATTTAGTCGAGGTTGATGGTCTATACCGAGAAACCCGATGACTCTGGCCTCTCGGATTACCAGTTCGGCTTCCGGAAGGGTCGATCGACGGTAGGCGCTATTGAGGCTGTAACAAAAATGGCCGAAAGCGCTCAAAAAGAAGCGAACGGGAATCCACTATAACGCGGTCGCCACGCTGAACGTAAAGAATGCGTTCAACAGCGTCAGCTAGGCCACCATCGAGTCCCATGTAGGAGTCTCGGGTAACCTATGCCGGATACTGGAAAGCTACTTCTAAAATAGGGTGCCATTCTATGATATCGATGAAGGCGAAAGGAGCTATAACATCACCGCGGGAGTACCTCAGGGGTCCATCCTGGGCCCAGTACCATGTAACACGGCGTATGATGACGAATTGAGGCTCAAACTTCCACCGGGCGTAAAGCTGGTCGGCTTTTCCGATAATATAACTATCGTAGTATACGGCGAGTCGATAGAGAGAGTGGAACTGACAACAACGCACGCCATTGGCATAGTGGAGGACTGGATGAGGTCGAGACGGTTGGCCCTCGTGCACCACGAAAAGGAGGTGTGAATATTGCGTAACTTACTGGATCAATCCAATCTCAATCAAACTACAGTAGAATCACTTGACATAATACGCAACCACACGATAAAGGCGACTTGCTCAATATGGCAGCATCACAATGACAACCTCGTCATGGTGTTGGCTGTCCATGATGCTTGCTAGGGGAAGGATACAAAGGGGAATAACAATAAACTATATTCACTCCTCACAAGAGGTGGTAGCGGTAAGCATCCGTAAGTCTGAAGAAGAGGCAGTTGTCACCACAGGCAGGTGCACCATCAACTTTAAGCGCTCCCTGAAGCAATTGGGGGTCATGATCGAAGATAAGCTGAAATTCAGAAACCACGAGGAATATGTCTTCAAAAAGGCAAGCATGGCGATAATGACATTGACATAAATAATGTCAAATAGCTCGGCAATAGTCTGGAGTAAAAGTGACAGTAGTGGTCTCCGTTCTTGAGTAAGGCGCCGCAGCATGATCAAGTGCGCTAGTGGTCAACCGAAACTTGGAGCAACTCGAGAGAACCGACAGGCTGACGTGCCTCAGGGTGATCAGCGCATACCGCACAGTTTCAAAGTTCGCGGTATGTGTGCTAGCGGGCATGATGCCTATAGGACTAGTGGTGGCTGAGGACGAATACTGCTTCGAGCGATGCGGCATAAGAAGCACGAGACGGATCACCAGAACATCGTCTATGTTGAAGTGGTAGAGGGAATGGGATTCCTCCAGCAAGGGTAGGTGGATACACAATCCCGCGAGTCGAAATGAACAAGCAGGCCCCATGGCCCCATGGGTAGGTGAACTTTCACTTGACACAACTACTGTCAAGCCATGGGTGCTTTAGGTAGTACCTATTTGCACAGATTCGGACATGCTGGTTCTCCCGCATGTAAAGAATGCTGAAACTGCGACGCGACCGCGACCCACGCGTCGTGAAGCATACCTTTAGTATGCAGGAGATATGCGGTAGAGATATCACTTTGGACAACATTATTGTTGAAAAGATGTGTACGGTGGCCCCGTACACAGTAACGGGATTCCGTTAATTCCACGGTCTCCCGAATTGTACTTGAACTACAGAGAAAATGGCGGGCCGACTAACTGCAAGTCCGGGAGCTTGAGTCCAACGGGAAGTCTATAGAACTAGCCAGGAGCCAAGCATCCAGGGGAGAGAACGCAACTTAAGGCGGCAGCTGGTGGAACGATAACCAATAGGAGTATTCATGCACACCCCCCTTCTCGAAGTCACCCCTAACCGCGAAGGTAAGGAAGAGAGAAAATGAGTTTTTAGTGGATATCCTGATCAGCATTATTTTTTAATTCTATGTAAAAAGGGGGCAATAGCTAAGACCAGGCTCTGAAGTCCTTCCATATCTTGGGCCCTTTCTACGCTAAGGAATTTTACAATATCTGCACGTTCCACATCGGTGACCCTCTCCTCACCGTCAGCTCTAAGACAAGACGCTCGTAAGGGGCCGTTCATAAACCACGTAGACTTTTTGGGGGGAGGGAGGTCTGGTCAAAGTCTACGCTCCATACAATTTTTTTTTTGTATGGACAAAAGTCTACGAGGGGGGAAGGGGAGGGGTTCTGAGATGGCCAAATTTTGGTCTACGTGGGTTATGAACAGCCCCTAAGATCGGTGGTCCTCTACGGAGTTAAAACTTGGACCATTCTTGAGGAGGACTTGCAAGTCTTATCTATGCAAAGATGTTGTTGTACTGCATAATAAATAAATGAACTGAAATGAACCTGTACCACAACTTTGGGAGAGGAAAGCAATGACTAGGCGCGAACTACACAACCAATAATGGCACTATCAGCTTCGAACCACAAAAACCAAACCGTTATGTAATCTAGTTCCGCAAAATTTAACGACCAATTAATGATGCTGGAGCCTGACCCGCAGACCGTGGGCAGAACGATGACCAAGCAACAAGTACCTCCCTACCGCCACTAGAGATTGTTCTGTCCACATGCATTCGTGGCCGTGTACTTTTCCGACCACATGTTCGTTCTTCTCTTTGGTCAGCGGTGGTGCATAACGGCCACAGAGCGTATACGCTCTGGTGGCAGTCACCCATGGTCGCCACCGTCCTCGTAATCCGCTAATTAATGAGGGTGATGACCAACCCCGGGAGTTCTACCTCGGCCGGCTGCACACTTATTGTCGTAGCCTTCATCTAATGTGGAACGAACACGTAATTAGTCTTTCCCCTTCACCGTCCTTAGGCTCTGGCCAACGGTGGCGGTCACCTTTCCGGAAGGGGCTTTTTATGACTTTGAGCACGCTGCTGCTGGCTGATGGCGTCCTGTGGGAGTCCACTTTGCGGTGCATATGGTTCATAGAGATGGATTTTTTTCTCCTTCCGTCATCCCACACTCGTACCAACGTTTATACAAAGGTTACTCTGCCCAAGGACTTATGTGCTCATTTTCCGGTTGAACTTTTATTCACATCATAAATTACCTTCCAACCCGGTGGCGATGACCTCCTGGAGTAGGAGGATTTAGCGCCATCGGGCAGAAAAAAAAGCTGTGAGTTTTACGACTGCCGCTGACACGTGGGGGAAGTGTGGAGTGCGAGCCTTTACGAGATGATGACCTGTGGGTTAGTTTCTTGACGAGGACCGTTACGGAGGTTAGGTGCTAATGTGTGAAATGTCTTTGTGTCGTTGACAGATTTTCCATTTCCCGTTGCTTGTTACGGTGGTTAATTGGAAATTGCTGAGTTGTCCTAAACACAACCAAACGTTGTGATAATTTTGTTATAATTGAAATATTTTTCCTGACTACTTGGAATGTCGTAAATATGTATTACTTAAATTTTAAATGATCAAACAGTTTTCCACTCAATATATTTGAATCGCCAAATATTAGATTAACATAACCAGTGACTTCCAGGTTTTAATGAACTAATGTAGCGTTACACTTCAAAATGCATCTTTTAAAATTTCGAAAATAAATACTTTATTTTTTTCAATTGAAGGGAACAACGCTCCCCCACGCAAAAAACGGTGAATTCCCACGATAATAACTCAATTCATGATACATCATCGTCTCCCGTTCAATGCACCGGATCTCCCTCCAAACGACTGCAGCAGTGCCACGCAGGAGTTCTACATTTCATTCTTGAAGTTGAGTGTGTTTGCGGTCGAGAGTTTACCATAATCGCTTTTCAAGTGTCCTCGTCCCAAAGTGCGTGCAAAATGCCAACTGTATTAGCACATGCAGTCAGAGTTAGGTACCCCTTATTATACCTAGAACAAACTTGTTGAACTGACAATGTGCAAATATGGGAGGGCCTCCGCCCTTTCCCTTTGGATGCGTGCGTGGGGACTGCAACAGAAAGTGCGTATGCAGTCGTTGATGTTCCGCAGAAGTGATTCAAACGCATTGCACACGCACTACGGGGTCAATTGATTTATATGTGCAATGTGCATTTATGCTAATACTTCTGTACGAGCATTTTGTAGGGCGTGTGCCATTCGTAAATGATTGGCTAGGAAGAAGGGTTTCATTGACAGTAAGCATTGCTTTGGCAAATATAATTGTGGTCATAAAAGAGATATTTAGGTGCGTGAATTATGTTAGTACTTCAAATGAGGAACTCAGCTGGATAGGTTTTTTTTCTGGGTGTTTGAGATGGGAGCAAAAGAGGTTTCCAAGGAAAGTTTGAAGTCCTTTCATGAAGTCTATTAAACTCCTGGAAACCCTAGACTCCCAGGTTTCCAGTGGATTTTGTAGGAGTATTCAGGGCGGTTTCAAAAGTTTGGAGGGGTTTCGAAGAGTTTCAGGAGCGTTAAAGGAAGTGAAGGACTTTCTGGTGATTTTCACGTACATATGCTAGAGGGTTGCAGAGGATTTTCTTAGTTTTTTAGGGCTTCGTTGGCGTTACAAGGGTTTGAAGGGTTATCAGGGGCTTTTGAAAGTATTTCAGGGGGTTTCGAACCACTTTTTGTTTAACTTGCTGTGGTAAATCTCGCATGGAACGTAAACAAAAGTTTCTTTGCACACATACAAATATAAGCAAAGGCTCAATTATTAAAACGGTTAACATCACACAAAACAAAGACTAAACAGATGAAAATTAGCAAACGAGATTTTTAGCCCTGTGTTAGATCATCTCACGACCCACGCTTTACTTCCCTTCCGAAAGAAGAATTCACATTTTGTGAGTTTGTCGGGAGTGGGATTCGATCCTAGGTCCTCGGCGTGGTAGTCACGTGCTTCAACCATCACTCCTGGTCCGTTCCACACCACAATTGTGCTGGTTCGTCACGAAAGGGTTAAAACAAAAACTATTTTTTTGAGCCAAGGTTACTTGTGAATTCTGTGGAGTCAGCTTGGTTCATGTATCATACATTTCCAAATGTTCGTTGACATACATAGTAGCTTGTCATGCATATTATCTATTCCCGCAGTAACCTGTAATCAGTAGATTCACATTGCAATGTGACCGCTGGCGTTCAGCGCAACAGTAGTTTTCTATTGGTGGGCGTAAATTGAGTGGCAGTGCGGTACAGGAAATTCCACTTTATAATGGCCGGTGTTGAAGCATCATATGGGATTTTCAACGCACGGTGGTTAGCTTGTAAATCTACTTAGGTACCACAATGTAACATATAGCTTACTTATTATTACCATTTAACCTTGTCCGGCATATTCCAATGCATTGCGAACTGCAAATTGCACAGGCAAATAAGTAATTTGAAGTAACTGCATAGAACTTCAGGAAATTTTGACATCTGGGCTGATTAGACTATTCCACAGGAATGCTTGTACAGCAAATAGAGGTAAAACAGTAGAAGGAATCAAAATAAAAGCTAGGAAATGTTCTCCTTAGGATTTCGCCTTTGGATAAGAAAAAAAACAATCTCTTAAAGTTTTAGTTCAATCAGATAAAATATGCAAAAGATCATATTTATGATATTATAATACTTCGGTGGTTAAATGGAGGACGGAATCTGGCGGTGTCACATGAACTACGAATAGTACTAAATATAAACAAAGATGCATATGAATCCCCATGCCAAATATACACTTATTGCATGATTTCAGAGGCTTAAACACCATTAAACAGCTGCCATCTTGAATTTTGAGCCGTCATCATGGATTTTAGACCGCCATCTTGGATATTATGGTCACCATTGTTGGACTTAAGACATCATCCCCTTTCCAAATATATCCATATTGCATGATTTTAGAACCTAAACTCTATTAAACTGCCACCATTTGAATTTGTAGCCGCCATCTTGGATTTTGGTCGTCATTTTTGAACTCCGAACATCTTTCCAACACTAAATATACAAATTTTGCATGCTTTTAGGGTCTAAACTAAAAACTATTGGTCTAGAAGTCCATTAAACAGCCGCCATATTGAATTTGAGCCGCCATCTTGAATATGAGGCTGCCATCTTGGATATTTTGGTCGCCGTTCTTGGACTCTGGACATCTTCCCTATCCCTAACCCATATTACATAGTTTTAGAGCCTGAAACACCATTAAACAGTGGCCATATTGAATTTGAAGCCGCCAACTTGGATATTCTGGTCACCATTTTTGGGCACCAGACATCTTCCCTATACCAAATATACCCCGTATTGCATAGTTTTAGAGCCTAAACTTCTGTTTAACAGCCGTCATCTTGAATTTTGGGCCAACATCAAGGAATTTTTGTTCTCCAGTATTGGCTACCGCACAAAATTCGTCAACCATGCTAAAGGCTACAAAAATCGCCGCAGTTTGATGTGTCGTATGATGTGGCTTGGTTCAATTTTATATACGACCAGTTCTACCGCCCAAGTAACCGCTTGGCAGTAAAAAATGGCACCAAGTCGGCTCTATATGCGTATAAAGAACATGGTTAACAGAGCTATTAGGAACTACATATTTTAATAGGGCTGCTGAAAAGCCACTTTTGGCGAAATATGCGGCTGATAAGCGGCTAATTCCAACCGTTCGTACCGAGTCTCTGGTGATAGAATTGTCAAAAGTGGAACGAAGGAAAAATATAAAAAAAGATTTGTTTATCTCTTCAATTCTCCCCTCGCTTCTTTGAATTCCATCAGCGTTGATTTTTTTGCTGCCTGATCCAGATTTCAACTGAAGTCCCTCGGGTTTCTCTTCTCAAGCATATGTCCGTCATGTTCCCGCCTACTCCATCTGTGCATCGTAAATTCAATATGCTCAAACCCATATTTAAATCGATAACGTGAAGCAGCATCATTTTTTTCTGTGAGCAGAAGTGTATCATCAGAAATTAAGATTCAACTAAGGTTCTAAAACAATGGACTAGGATGAATTTACGAAGTTGGGGGGTCAAAATGCAGGTGAGAAAAACCGAGAGAAAAACTCAGAAACTGAGATAAAATTGTAAAAGAAACAAGCAGGAAAGGTCCGGAGGTATGTGGCCTCAAAATGCTGTTCCGTACCGTTTCAAAATAGAATGAAACTATGCTAAGATTCGTTTATACGAAAAACTTACAGAAAGGAGATAACTACAACAATTGTAAACATTTTTTGCTCACCGGGAAATATATCGAGTCTTCCATAATCCAATGCCAATTCTTGCTGTTTTTTCGTCGTTCATCGGTTCTTGTTTTGGTTGTTTGATTATCGATACAAACGTCATGAACGACAAGCATTCAAACGGCATTAACAGCCCTCATATTCGGCCAATAGGCACAAAGTTTACAGGCACTACAACATAGCCTTATGTACCTATATACGGCCTATTTTAAGACTTTTGGTGTATAGTGTTTAGAAGCATTTGAAAAACTAGCATAGAGCTTATTGGCAATTAAAAGCTGTTTGACGGCTATTTCAACGCTTACAATAGTGCTTAGTGGTTACCTGGGCGGTGTTGGTCCGTATCACTGAAATGGCCATAACTTCGGAACGATTTGACCGATCCGAACCATTTTTAATAGCAAACAATGCGGTAAAATACCGGTTCGGTTCGAACTATAATCCGAAACATCGGCCAATGGGAAGGGCCTTAAAAGTGAATGCGCTTATTTTGCGCACAGACATACATACATACACACATCGGACATCATCTCAATTCGTCGAACTGAGTTGATTGGTATATGTGACCTGACCCTCCGAGCCTTTTATCAAAAATACGTTTTTTGAGCGAACATATAGCCATTCAGTACACTTTGGTGTACGAGGAAGGCGAAAAGGCATAAAAGGAGGCTAATTAATGCATAAATTAAGTTTAGGCTTCAATGAGGGAATCTAGTTAACGAGAATAGGTCTTGCTTCTGGGTATTTGAGGTGGGTTTCCAGAAAGTTCCCTGAGCACCCAAAAAAGGGGGTTCCAAGGGCCTCCAGAGTGTTTTAAGGGGTTCAGAGTGTTTTAAGCTGGCTCACCACAAGACAGAGGTGACGGTTGTTAACAATCGGAAGTCGGAGATCAGTGTAGGAGAGTGCACTATCCTGTCAAAGCGCTCCGTCAAACACTTGGGCGTGATGATCGACGATAAGCTTACCTTCGGTAGCCACGTCGATTATGCCTGTAAAAGAGCCTCCACTGCTATTGCGGCACTGTCCCGGATGATGCCCAATGGCTCTGCGGTGAACACCAGTAAGCGCAAGCTTCTGGCTACACAGTTAGAAAAATCCAATTAATTTTCAACTACATAGCATGCACATAAATGGAATGCGAAAAATCGCACAAATTTACACGACCATTGAAATTTACTCGTAATGTTTTTTCCTTGAACAATAATTTTACACGATTGAAAAAAAGATTCAACGACGACGTGTACTTTTGTGATTGCTCAAGCGGAGCTGTATAAATAACCAAAAATGAGAATGTCGAGAGAGTTACTATTATTTGTGCTTTTTTTATTAGCGTCTCCTAAACTCTATTGAAACAGGAGTAAGAGAGAGGCAGACAAAAAAACGGAAATAATAGTAACTCCGTGAATAAATTAGTACATAAGTGTATACAAAACATAATTACATTGAAAAACGGCATAATTCTCAGCTTAATTGCTTTTCCAAACAGCAATTCATCATGCAATCTGTCAACATCATGGTAATTAGAGAAAGGTGTAGATCGACGTGTGAAAATAACGAAACAACAATTACAAACAAAAGCTTCACCCATTGATCTTGTTTTTAAGAATATCGCTTGACTAAAAGAATTACGCTCAGAATTAACAGTGGAAACACCACTTTCAATTTTGAAATGGCTGTTTTGAGGTTTTCACAATTCGACCAAATCGTTCCTTTCATACAAAATGTATATTTCACCAAATGTGCAAGAAAAAGAGTGAATGGGTATTTCGAATTGAAAGTAGTAGTTATTGTTCGCGAAAATTCGTTAACATTTTACATACATTTATTTTGTTCTCAGTATGATACATTAGAGTGCTGTTCTACTCTAAATGATTGATAGCGGCTGATAGCAATAGTTGCGCTGTTTATTCCTATAGTTACATATTTCTCTGACATCTTTTCAATCAACAATGATGCTGACTGTTTTTTGTTGTTGTTTTTACTCTTATTGGTATTCTACGAATCTACGAAACTTATTCTACAGTTAGCCTACATAAACAACGTATTCTTGTTCTTATTTTCTAATTCATAGATGTTTTGTTACACCGTTTCATTGCATCTTTCGCATTCAATTGATGCTGTTCTCAATAATTCTATTTGTCGTCATGGTTTGACAGACTTTCGATCGTCCTCTGTACAATGCGCTGCTGATTTCCGACCTTGTATGCGTTCGATTTGGAGCCCGTCGCCGGAATGATTTTCAGGAAATACTGCTGCACTAATTCCAAAAACTTTGATGTAGTTTTTAAGTATTTGTAGTTGTGTACGTAGTACGTACACATCAAGTCCTGAAGAGCGCAAATTATATCCGTGGTGCCTTCCGTGATCCGAGTGAAGTCGGCATATACATAGTACATGTACGTTCCTTGGCCCATATCTGTAATCATAAAAAACATCAACATACTTATCAATACTGTACTGTATTTATCGACTGAAAGAAATAGACACACTAAAGTAACATGATCAATTTCTTTCCATTTTCTCAAATAAACATGGGCGCCGTCCATAAATTACGTAACGCTGTAGGGGAAGGGGGACTACGACCGAACGTTACGGGCCATACAAAAATTTTAGGATTTTCATATCGAAAAAAAAATCGAGTTAGATACTCTTCCGTTTAATTGTAGGTCGTTCATCTTTTTTTTGGAAATCGAAAAGCAGCTTTTTTCCTGTAAATCAAAACAATGACCATGAAAATGTATTCACTGTATTCCATTCCTCATGTGGAACGCAGTGAACACATTTTCGTGGGAATAAACTTTTGTTTCGAACGAAAAAAAACTGCTGTCAACTTTGATGATGACGATTATTTCAATGACTAATTGTTCAAAGTTGATACTTGAACCATACAGTTAAGTACGAGACTCTGAAGATTTACAATTAAGAAACACGTATGCGTCACAGGATACTAACAAATTATAAATAAAACAGAACAGTATCGTAAACCGGGGTCAAATTGATCTTCGGGTTGAAATTGATCACACGTTTTTCCGGTAGAATAAGCATATTTTTAATAGTTTCCTTTTAGGTATGGTGCTGTTGGAATCTGATACTTAATGCTTTTTGTAAGGAAACTATTCAAAAATTGCTTTATCTATTTGAAAAACGACTGATCAATTTGACCCCGGTTTACGGTACTTAATTTTGTTTAGTTTTACCTACACTAACACGACTATCATCAAAATAAAAATAGTTGAAATGCATTATTTATCGTTCAAATGTTAGGGGGTACACGGTAATTAAAAATTCAGGTACAAGAAGCAAAATGCAGTCACCATAATGGGCTCTTTTAATTGAAATTGTTAATCGTTTAATGTGTCTTACCTACAGATACCAGCAAGGGGCCCGCCGATTCCAATCGAATGTCGTCAATTCGTGTGCCGACCTGTAATACATGAGATGAATTACATAAGTAATAATATTATAACTGTTGACAATAAAATTTGCAGTAATATCGATTAGCAATGACAGTTCGTCTGTTAAGAAAACTTAAAGAAAAGTCCAATTTATCCTCAATAAGAAAAATCAAAGGAATTGCTTCCGACCATCAGTTGTTGCATATTTTTGTGTGCCAATACTTAGATGTTTAAACCAAACTAATCGCATTTACATACCTCACTGTTAATAATCAAAGTGTCGATGTTTTCTCCTACGAGACGGGCGAGAAATCGGAAGACCTCCAGATCAGAGCAATCATTAGCGAGTTTTGGATCACTTCGACCAGCTACATTTGAAAAACTTATGATTTTTGGACGCTTCGTGCAATAGTATTTCCGCAAATCCTCCACGTTTATTCCCGTTGCCTGCATGAAGTGGTAGCTCAACAATCCTCTTCGGCGAAGCACAGGATATTCAGCGAGCAGCTCTCCTAGCACCTTACTCTCGTTTAGTTTGTACCTTACGAAAGCTTGCGAGGCACTTAAAAACTCGCTAGTAAGGAGTTCAGGCTCATCGCGTCGAAGTTTTGACAATACTCCTTTCTCGCAGTTTTTATCAGAGACATTCCAATATTCTTTCAAAGTTCCAGCTTTGACATGTCGACCTTTGTTGCTGGACGTGGGCTTCTGTTTGGAGGTATCTTTGAAACGGTTGAGATAATTGTTATGGTTGATCATCTTATGCTTGAAAATAACGTAACTCATGCCGTTTCCACAACCGTCGTCATCAACAAATTCGAGACATGGATATTTTCGCAGGAGCTGTTGAGCGACGGTTTCCATCACACTCGCCTTGATTTCTGTATCAATCATCCTCAGCTGATCAACTACGTTGTTGACTAATTTTGTTGTATCAACCTTTGCCAACCGCAGTGAAGACGGAATGGGTTCTCCCTGATGTTTGGCTCTAAATTCCTGGATATTGTTTAGCTTAGTTAGTACGTTGTCACTCACTTTGTTCCAATTAATCTCAAAAGACCGAAACTTCATCTCCGACGTGGCATGTTTTTTGGAACTTTTCCGCAAATCGATGTCTTGTGGTAACTTTTGTTTCGCATTCGGAGAGGTATTTTCATCAACCTCCACATCATTTGAGCATCCAATCGACTCATGACTTTCCGATTCTTGTTCGTCAACTGCTTGCACTTTCATCACGATACATTCCGTGTTATCTTGTTGTACGTTCTGATCCTCTATGACATCTTCCAATAGCTGCATAGCTACTGGATCCGGCGCAGAAGTACGTTCGTTAGGATTAAGCGTCAATAAGTTAGGAGCGATGTGAATTTGATGAAGTGTCGGAGAAGGTATCTGTTCTGCAGGTTGAATAGTCGCTACTACTATCTGGCTGTTGGCTGTACTCTGCATTTCTGTAATATGAAATGGATTTCATTTGAAACATCTGAGATGAATTGAAATGAAAAAGATACAGTAGACGTTTGGTCGGTGCAAACGATTCAACTGCAATGCTTTTTAACCAAAAGTCCGGTAAGTGCAACAACTTTGCAATTATCGCACCGCTATCCCTAAAAACGGTGCACTAAGTTAGCCTAAATGAACAGTAGAATGAATTTTACGTTCATTTAACATCAATTGACGTGCTGTTGACGCCTGTCTGACGTTGCACTTATCGAATTTTGTGAAACGTTAACATGTTGCAGTTATCGTACGTCTACTGTTGTTGGCTTTTCGAACCCTTTAAGCAGAATACCCTTAATTCCGCCCTCTTTTGCTTATCCTTTGACAGATAGGGTAAGTGTGCCAATCGTTGCAGTATTAGTGTAAATCAAATATAAAAAATAGTCGTACCACGTACAGCCAGGTCTTTTTTTACGTGGTTTTCATTTACGCGGCCGCGTTAACTATTAAAAATGCTTCTTGGTGACATTTTAGTCGAAAAAGTGCTTAAATGCCTCTTCCGCAACAATAGGTACTACTGCAACGAATGGAACAATTACTCTACGCGTATTACAACTACCACTTGTAATCGTCCTCAGTTCCACTGGATAACTGCCACTGAGTAAGATTACAAGTGGTAGTCAAAATACGGTAAGCAAAAGAAGGCGGAATTAAAAGGTACAAAACTGACTACACTCATTCGTAATCGAAATATTTTTCTTTATTGTATTCCAATCATGTTATTGAGAAATCGCAGTGTTTAATTTGCAATTAAATCAGATGTTTGCTTTCGAAATAAAATTAACAATTCCCATCTTACATGACATAATCTCACATGATTAATGATAACGGAGTGAAACCATTTATGTGTTTAACGTTAGTTTTGAAATACATGAAAGCATGCATGAATGAATAAACTATATACTAGTCCAGCCCATATTTATATGTCCAGAAAAAAGAAGTCAAACCCACGGGGCCCCCCATAGAAATGTTCCTTGGGGTGTGAAAAATTCAGCCCAATCGATATAGGGTTTTCAGCCCAAATCCTCCTCTTCCTCTTCTTGGCGTAACGTCCTCACTGGGACAAAGCCTGCTTCTCTCTTTTTCAGGTTGTTGTTATAACAAATTATTTTTGTGGAGAACAGAATTGTTCTTTTGTGGCGGAATTGTCATATGTTATGTTTTGGTGTTATTCGTACCTTTTTGTTAAAGTTGTCGATGTTGGGGTAGCGAAATCGTCTTTTTGTTTTTGCAGCTTTGTTAGCAAACAGATATGTTCTTTGAAAGTGACGGACTCGTCAGTTTATTTGTGCTATCATTATTTTGGTGATGAATGTGATTTTTTAAAGTTTTCTAAAGGGGAAAGGACTGTAGTGTCTACCTAATGGTTGTGTGCATATGATATCTACCTACATGAAATACTATTCATGACTGTATCTAAATGTCTAGGTATGATTCATTATGTGTACCTAAGGTAGTATAAATACGGGTGGTCATTGGACCACACAGCGGAGACTGCACAAGCCTTGGACTGTCAACATCTTTAATATTCTTCTTTTGAAGGATATAAAACACAGTTTTTAACTGAGAGCTTCCTCTGCCAATGACCATTTTGCACGTGTATATCTTGTGGCAGGCACAGAGATACTCTATGCCCAAGGAAGTCAAGGAAATTTCCTTTACGAAAAGATCCTGGACCACCCGGGAATCGAACCCGTCACCCTCAGCATGGTCATGCTGAATACCCGTGCGTTTACCGCCTCGGCTATATGGGCCCTTCAGCCCAAATATATGGGGCATTAGATGACCTTAAGTCCTTCGTTCGGTACGCCGGTCAGTCGTGCTCCATTAGGCTCAAAATGAAGAAAACAGTAGTTGTTACCTTTCGGAAGAAAATTGTAGGAGATCATGCCATACTTATTCAATTGCGGTTTTAGCCAACGAACAGAGGATGAGGATCTGTACCCTCGTTTACACTTCGACAATTATTTTTCATAAGGGCCTAACTGACTTGATCGATTTCTCTTCGTCGACTCTCTCTTTCGCTAATAACTTGATCGAAACAAACAAAATCATTATTCTTTTTGTTTCTATAGCAACATGTAGTCGTCTTCTTCGCATTTCAACCAAAAAATCTTTGGAAAACTCAATACACATTATGTGATAACACAAGGAGAGGATCGATGACGACAACTCGAAAATGTCAATTAGGCCCAAATGAAAAATCAGTGTCGACTTGGTGGATGCACGTAGCGCATGTTTGTCGTTTGAAACTTGCGCGCGAAACCGTAGGCGGCTATGCTATCCTTAATTTTAATTGCACACGCTTGTGCACGGGTATCGAGTCGAGAAGTGGCGAGGCGACTATGGCCAAACAATCGAATCCAATTAAAAACTAGTAAGAAATTTCTGGTCAGATTCATTGTATTCCTTTCACTGTCTGGTGTGCTAGGAATAATGGAATCAAACGAAAACTACCCACTCATATTTAGTTTACACGTTTTAGCCAAAGTTGGGGTAATCGCTTAGTAGAGACAATATTAATGGAAAGAACCTATATTTTGATTTATTTTCGGTTCCGTGACACGTACAAGAATTTTCAAAAACAGTATCGCGCATTTAGTTCACTACTGGACTATCACAGACGTTTCAACAAACGCGGAAACGTAAATAAAAGTTCGAGATGACATCAAATCAAGCCGGTGTCTTCGGAGCACTTATTTATTTATCACATTTGGTCGTCGCGGCTGAAACGCGAAGTTCACCCACGCGCTCAACCTTTTACGTTTTCAATCCATAGCGCACTGAACAGCAAACCTGGCACGATGTCCAACGCAATATTGTTGCTAGTTATTCTTTTCCTAATGCAAAGTTTTTTATCAACTCAAGAGACGAATGACCTTCGGGTTAAAGTCCCTCGAACCCAACAAAAGAAGAAGATGCAAAGTTTCCCTTACAAGCTAATGCTTAACAGGATAAATACAGCACAATATTGTTCATTTAATTTCTAACTTGGCTGCGATAAAGTGCGGAATTTCAAATGAAGGCGCAATACTGCATCAAATCATTCAGGTGCTTTCATCGCATTTATTTATCACTAGCTGGGGCTGTTTATTAATTACGTAAGAGAACTTTCACTATTTTTTCACACCCTCTTTCCCCTTGGAGGATTTATTTTATAAGAGCACCAATATTTTTGTATGGCACTTAAGATTTCTCAACCTTCCCCCCCTCTCTTTCCACCATAAATCCTAACGTAATTAATGGACAGCCCCTAATAAATAAGTCCGCTGAAGACACCGGAACGGTCCAACGCAAAATCGCACTTTTATTTGATATTCCGCACTTCCTCGTCGCACCCGGTTTTCCAACATTTTTCTTTTAACCTCACCTTACTAAAAATCTCCAGCTTCGATTCCTTTGCATGCATGCAGTCTGTCCGGAAGGTCTCGAATGATGATGTTCCTCTACTCCTACACAGATTCCTATTACAATCTTCGGGAATGCCTTGAACACAAAAAATACACCTACAGCTAACTTTTTATTTGGAAAATTTGATTCAGAGTACTTTTTTCTTCGAGAAAAAAAAGATCGTATAAAACATTCGCAAAATCTGACGCACTACGCGAACAACAAGCCTATTTTTGTTTTGTTCAGGCTTCGCAACATGACGTTTCAAAAATAATCTTAGGATTTTTTTTATGATTTTTATACCATGCTAAACATATGAGAAGGGCCTATCCCTAAAAAGCAGGCTTCGTGCTATAAATCAGGCCAAACATTTCAATAGGTCCTATCTGCATTTGAGAGGCTCTCTTTGTTCACTTTCTCTTTCAATTTATTATTTCAATGTGATGGTACACTTTTTAACTCTAGATTGAGTTTAAATAAGGGCGAAAGTAACATGAGAGAGTTCTCTTCATCAAATCTCTCTTCTTCAAATTAAAGTGACAAGCTGCAAGTATGGCTGCACTTTTTGGTCGTAAATCGCTAGGTTGCGATGCGATCTAGCGTCTAAGGGAAGATTCAAAAATTACGTCCATCGTTTTTCGGGATTTCTAGACCCCCTCCCCCCTCTGTCACGCTATTTCCCTATACCCAATACACGTACTGTCACACTTTTCTAGACCCCCCCCTCCCCCAAATATTGGACGTAATTTTTGAACATTCCCTAAGTGTAAAAAAGTTCGATTGAATTTGCATCTTGTCACTTTAATTTGCAGAGGAGAGAGTCGATGAAGAGAACTCTGTCATGTTAGTTTCGCCCTTATTTAAACTCAATCTAGAACTATTTTTGCAGTACAAATCAAAAGACGATTGTTTTAACCATCGTTCAATGCAAGGAAACAATCATAATACAAGTAAACAGCTTAGATATTAACGAAAGAGAGCGAAACCAAAGAGAGTCTCTCTTCTGCAGATAGGACCTTTCGACCTAGGATAGGATGTGACACCTGAAACTTCTCTGTCTAATTACATAGCTTTCCGAGTAGAGGAAAAATGCTCAATAATAGCATATTTTGTTATGGAGATCAGAAAGTGATATGGGTTTGATTGACATAAGAGATAAAAGATCTAAAAATAAAATCAAAAATTTACTCCTGGAACATCATCATCATATCATATAGATTTTGTAAGACCTAACCAATAGAAGCGAGCTATTCGCTTGATCTTGAAATATCAAATTTTGATATTGTTCAGATGTTTCAGGAACATTTATCAGATATTATTTTCAGATCTTTTATCTCTTATATCAATCAATTCAATGTCACGTTTTGATCGTCAGTATTTTACCTCTACCCGGGTTGCTGCTTGTTTTTCCGCGTTGCTAAGATTACTGGTCCCCAAATTGGCCTCTATTGGGCTGACTAGTTGTCTTATCCTGTCCTAGCTTTCGACATGTTTGGCCTGAAATCTATATAAATAAAAATGGAATGGTGTTTGTATGTCACGAATAGGCTCGGGAACGGGTCAACGGATATACTTCATTCTTTCACTGTTGCATTCGTGCAGGGCTCCGGCGTGTTCGTGCGAAAATATAATAATGAAAATCGACCGGGAAAGCAATGAAAACGGGAATAATTGGGTTCTTTAGGGGTATTCGGATTATTTCATAATCGGATTCTCCACCCAAATATTAGTCGAAATCCAAAATTTCATAATTTTTGAATCCGGGACTATTTTTAAAAAGCATTTAAAGTTTGTATGCGGATTTTTTTTGTTCGGGTTGAACTGTCATTTTATCGATTGAACTGTCATTCTATCAACGAAAATTAAATTTGTTTTGTTAATTTAACCATCAAAACAAAGATATTGGAATCCAATAAAATCACGTTATACTAAAAAAATTGAGCTCTTTCGATTAGGCTATAGAAAATAGCAATATTTATTCATTAAACAACCCAATTGAAACATCATTTTTCGGGGCATTTTTCTACTGACTGTTCTGTCAAAAAACACAGTAGGCAGGCAGGCGACGTTTGCCGGGACAGCTAGTACATGAATAAATAAGTTTTGTATCAAATATTGTCTATCCGGTTGGAATCAAGACAGACATTCAATCAAAAATTGACATTTTCTTGGTCCACAAGTGTCGCAACTGTTTCGCATCTAGTGCGCTGTGTTGCTGACAACAACGGGAAGGATGCGCACTACTCTTGACATGATTCAAAAACGTCGCGAGTTAGTTAGTTAGTTTAGAAACCGCTTTTAGTTTTTACTCAGCATTGGGTTGTTTTCTCCCTCGCCTCACTTGAATGTTGTCAAAAACGAAAAAAGAAGCACCGACACATCCGAGCAGCTCCGTGGAAGAAGCCAAATTTGGGTTATCTTTATTAAACCCAAATTTGCGTCAAAGAAGGCCTCCGCTGGGTGAAAATAATTTACCACTGGGTGAAAATTTTTGCCGCGGTCAAATGAGAACTACTTAGGGTCTGTTCCAATTGAAGAATTAATATTAATTTTCACTTAAACTTGACAGTTCTATAATTATTTCCTTAGGAGAACTGTCAAGTGTAAGTGTTGAACTGTCAAATTTAAGTAAAAATTAATTTTAATTCGCCAATTGGAACAAACCCTGGCCCTTTATCCAGCGCACTTTGCCCGTCGTACATCCGACACACGGTTTATGAGAAAAATCAATTTGGGAACGTTCAAAAATTACGTCCAACATTTGGGGGAGGGGGGGGGGGTCTAGAAAAGTGTGACAGTACGTGTATTAGGTATAGGAAAATAGCGTGACAGAGAGGGATGGGGGGTCTAGACATCACAAAAAATGATGGACGTAATATTTGAATCTTCCCTTCGCGTGTCAAAAATTCCGATTTTCAACTGCACGAACAATCAATTTGAGTTGATTTGTAGTTCCGTGTTGTTTTCCGTGTTGGTCTTGCTATAAAGTAAATGTTTAGCCCTTTTGAAATACTGTTCTGTATTTAAGTGTAAGGGTTCATTCAAATATTACGTAACGCAATGGGGGGAGGGAGGGGTCTAGCGCTGTGTTACGCTTCATACAAAATTTCAAAATCTTCCATACAAAAGTTGTTACGTGGGGGAGGGAGGGGGTCCAAAATTGTCATATTTTGCGTTACGTAATATTTGAATGAACCCTAACCGTGCCCGAGTAAATGACGTAGCTGTCAAAGTAGGTGAAAACAAATCCCGTTTTATTTGCTGATCCCTTCTCACAAGGTCCTGCCTAGTTTGTTGAAATCCAGATTAAAATTTAATGCAGAAACGAAACTAGCTACTGACGAAATCCATTAAAAAGTGAAACAAATACTGGAATACCTATGTATTTATAATCAATGCGATGAGTGTGAAACATCTACGGATACTGAGGTTTCAGGTAAACATTGCCGTCGCTGTATGCACTGTGTAGAATTTGGAAAATGTATCGGAAAAGTGCTAATGTTTTGGATTTCCTCCAAGAGTTTTCACGCCCGGTGGATGGATGAGAATATCATTTGTGAAATGTATAAATACGAATAGCAGATAGTATGCACGATTTAATTCCTTTATGTCCATTGTTGGACGCTTCAACAATGAACTGCGAAACGAGCAATCTTTATGCTTACTGCTTTACTGCCTGTAATCGCACAAATGTCTAATATACACAGGAAATCTAGCAAATATAGGACTGATATGCGATGACAGGCAGTGTACGGGGGTGGATCGAAATTGGATTTTACAGTACCTATCTCTAGTTTCGACAAAAGGTTGTGTAGAGAATAATGATGTTTTAAGACTCTTGAGCATGTGATTGATTTTGGGCATTGAGGATTTCAATACATGGGAACGTTCATAAATTACGTCACCCTTCGAAAGGGTTCAAAATTTAAAAAAAATCAGAGGTCAGGGTACCTATATACCGGTCGAACGGTTGATCAATCCTAGCCACTTGTGACATTGTCTAACATGTTTTTGAGTTATTACATACCTTCATATTCATGTGGCTGACTTCCAGGGTTATCGACACTCCCTTGTGGCATCCATATCTCTCCAGAAACCAGTAGCATGAGCAACTCCCGAGTGAAAGCACTCAATGCCAGATCACTGGATATCTCGCAGCCGTTGCTTTCCAGGACTACGTGTTGAAATTGCCGTTGGAAACATGCAGATCCTAAATAAATAAAATCCCATGAGTGTTGATTATCACATATACGTCAAAATTTATATACCTTGATCGAGCAAACTTCCAATGCTGCCTGCGGCGAGTATGATATGCCGTGTACGCCGGGATGAGTCGCAAATTTGGTAGGGGATTACAGGGTTCATCGTGACTAGTTCCTTGTCGGAACTATCGGTATCGTATGCTTGATAAACAGGTATGTTTTTCCACTTTCCTCAAACGAAGCAAGCGGAGCTCGATCGATGAGTTTATGTATGTCTAAACACACAAAGTTTTCCGGCTCGGGCTGGCTTATTTCCAGAACACCTCGTTCAAGGATATTTCGTACGATTGCTTCATTACCAAATACAGTGACGCTTTTCAGATGTTGGTTGTAAACCAGTAACACAATCTTCACAACGATGAAACTATCTCCGTACTCGTCATGACGTAAAAAGACAAAATCCCCAGCTGTATACGTGTAACCCAAGAATATGCCTTTTTCAGCATAAATGTTCTGTCGATCGTCTAGCTTAGCAGCACGCAATGAACCTTGAACTGTGCTAGGAAGATCAGAAAAGCTTTCCAGGTACTTTTCTAGCAAAAAATCGTTCTTGAAGCGTTTGTTCTGAGTGTTTAGGAGACCCTGCGTATATTGATGTTGTTCACTGCAGAACTTGACAACATTTTTAAAATTTAATGTGGTTCTGAGGCATCGTTTAAAAAAACAGTGCTTTCTCTCACAGAAAAGAGTACAGTAGTTTATAATAGGTCCCATCCAAAGTATATATCGAGGGTAATGGAGTGTGAAGTGATGCTTGGGTCTTAACGGTGTGTTGAAATGACTTTTTCTCAACTCAATATATTCCCTTAGATCCGAAGCAAGTATTTTCACATGTTCAGTTGAAAGAACTGGAGATGTGATGATGTCTGTAATCTTTTTGATAAGGAGCAGCATAACAATTGCCGGTTGATCATAATCAATTTCAGACTTTTCAGTGAATATAAAAGGAAGAATTTGAACCAAATGCCACACATCACAGGCTTTTGCCTTAATATTACCCGATTTTCTCGAGAAGCTCAGTGTGATCTTCGTGCTTATCTTCAGTTGTTTAAACAAACTGTTAATTCTTCCTTCCAGATACCTTAGAGAGATAGTACCATTAGCAACAAGTTTTTTAAAAATGAGATACAGATCATAATTTACCCATCCCTCGAAAAGGTCATGTGCAACACAAGGCACAGCACCCAAATCGAACATTTTGAAATGTGTTAATTCGTTGAAAACACAACTTACTTTCACTCCGCGATAAGAAATCAACTCCGAATTGCACTCGAGTGTTTGAAGGTCAATCGTGTTCAACTCAGGTGTTCTAGATTTCACTACGTCGAATGGATCATTTCGGAATGAATCCAATGTCGTGTAACAAGTCCGACAAAAATATGAGTTTTTCGAGAAATTTTCACATAAACCAGCAAGTTGGTGTGCACCCAAATTGTCATTCATAGTGGCAAATACTGAACCGTGTATAGTTTCAGGTCTTCCACCACCGTGCACTACAATTCCCTCTTCTTCAAGCAGCTTTACGTCTTCGATAAGCCTACGAAATATTACATCTGTGCCGAAATATGCGAAATCTTTATTTTTGCATACCAACACAAGATGAACATTTTCTGTTAGACACCTTAAGTGAGGGGGCAAATTTCCCAAAACCATGTACACTAGCAGCAGCTTGTGACGCCCAACTGCATTTCCCAACTGATTCGGCACGACCTCGGCAGCATCTTGATAAATAAAGATGTTGATTGTTTTGTTGCTGAAAAAACTACTGTTTCTAAATTTAAGTCCGTCTGTAAAATCGTTCAGAACATCCGGATCAGTGACCTTGTTACGAAAAACAGCGTTGTACACATATTTATCATTCAATAATTCACGAAGAGTGTCGAGGATCGGTACGTAATAATAAAAACAGTCGTTATGCTCTCCGTCTTTCTGTAGGCTAACTTGCACAGGAGGCACATATGAAAAATTTTCACGGTAGTACTTTTTACGCGTATAGACTGAACGGAAAATTCCATTTATACTGAACACTTTACTTAACAACACTCCATCGCATAACTCCCCAATGATTCTCGTTTTCGTGAAATCAGGTATACCCAACTGCTGCATGGTCACTTCACATCTGGTAGCAAAATACTTTTCTTGTAACCGGGTAACTTCCGTAAGAGCCTCTACAATCTCTTGTATCGCGCAATTGGTTACGTGGTGTTTGGCAAGCAAAGTCAGAAAGAGAGTCCCCAGATGTTTTTCAATAGTGGCCAACTGATTCTGTTCCTGTTCTTCTTCTCCATCTTCTTCATGCACATAACCACACACTTCAGTAACCATTTCTTCGTCTGGTTGTGGGACACTTATATCAGGAAACGGTTCCGGAACCGATAGAAGCTCTGTTTTTTTCAATCCTCTTCTGTGGGCGTACATTTTATGAATCCGGAAACTGTTGCTAGTCGCGAATGGTTTTTTCGTAGGGCACCGCAATGGGCAATATACAGGTTGCCCCGAAGAAATGTGAGCCGTGGCATGCCGCATTATACGTTCAAAATTTTGTTCCTCAAAATCGCACTCCGCAAGCGAACATCTGTAGGACCGAGCAGAACTTTGCAAATTTTGCTCAACATGTCGGAATCGAATATGTTTCCGGAAGGACTGAAATGAGCCAAACTTTTTCTCGCACTCAGTAAACGGGCAGGCAAATTGTTTGTCACGCCGGTGAATTCGAATATGTGACAAATATTCCATAATATTCACAGAAACCGTATCACAAACTATGCACTTGATATTTTGGAACATTTTTACTACCTTTTGTAGCGACCGCACTCGATAGACGCGAAGACAAATATGGCTGACTTTGCGCTGGCTTGAACATCATCGCCACTCTTGCATCGGAGTAATTTTCAACGAAGTCGTGTAAATTTGTGGGTGATTCAGTTGAAGGTTAGACATGTCGTATAAAGTCCCAGTGAAATTAGTGGCAATAATTGGGCAATCATATAAGTTTACATGATAAATAGCATTCAAATTATGTGCATGCTACTTCACATAAGATTACACTTCAAATGACATTACGCGCCCATTATTTACATGAAAATTCAACTTACGCTCTTGTTAATTTTCATTATTTTTTTCTGTGTAGTGTTGTTACGTTCATACCCAGACAACCAATTTCTAGACCAATTTGCACGTATAATGAAGTTTATGTTCATGTTATACGTACTTATATGCCTTAAAGTTACATCGCATAAGATGCAGCAAAAGTGCCTTATGCGTACAAAAGTGAAGGCGCTATACGTGCATTGACGGAACAATAATAACGCTATATGACTTGAAGTAATATCTTATGCGATGCACCGCGTGCACTATTGCGACGCATTTTAGCATCTTATGCGATTTAATAATACTCAAAAATAAAAACAATTCTGTCAGCTCGATATCGAACTAATAACCTCTGGATTGTCGAGCCACACTTCACATACAACACCAAACGCTACTTATGAAATAAGCTGATGAATAATCATGATATTCTAACTCACATCAGTGTTTGTTGTAATACATTTGGTTCACTTACGCTGTGCATGTTTGGCAGGCTAAAAACGATTTCCCGTACAGTTTTCACTGCCCCTCTCTGGCTAGCACCTTCCATTGTTGATTATCAAGCTAACAAAACAAATAATGATGACTTTGCAACCATAATTATGGCTGTTCACTTTCTTGTAGCTTTTTGGTGCTGCATCCACAGTGCAACAGAAACTCTTTAATTGTTATCACATATCAAATCGCGTAATGCCAACATAAACGCTTCTAGCTTATGCGAGTTTGTACACACTTCAACGAGTTTATTTGTACTTTTATGCGATTTCATCCATACACCAATGCGAGGTAAACTGACACAACAAGAAGAGTACCAAGCGAAGTCGTATAACAAACGCAGTACGCAATTATGCGAATTTATTTGACACTTTGCAGGTCACTCTCACGCTTTTGCGAGTAAGTAAAGTTCATCGCAATAAAACATCAGAATATCATCTACTACGATGTGCTCATACCTTATAAAAGTTTATTTGTAATCTTATATGACTTTACCTGATACATCGTAATAAGTTGAAAAAAAATAACATCATATGCGATGAAATTTGTCAGTCAGCCGTACATATATGCGAAGGTGACTTAAAATAGTACTTTATACGATGTACAACGTGGTTTCTTATGCGACTCCTGGTTGTCTGGGTACTTAGGTATGGCGGCCCGGCGTGGGGCACCACGCTAAGTACCAAATGCTACCGAAGGAAGCTGGAAAGTACTTACAGGCTTATGTGCCTGAGGGCTGCGAGCGCGTACCGTACCGTGTCACACGACGCTCTCTGCGTCATTACTGGTATGGTGCCTATCAGCATTATTATCAGGGAGGACATGGAGTGCTTCGAAATGCGCGGCACAAGAGGCATACGCAGGACTGCCAGGATGGCCTCTATGGTCAAATGGCAGCGCGCGTGGGACAGTTCCAGCAAAGGAAGGTGGACCCATAGGTTGATACCGAGGGTAGATAGTTGGATTTATAGGCGCCATGGGAAAGTTACATTCCACCTGACACAGGTCCTTACAGGTCATGGTTGCTTTCGACAGTATCTACACCGTTTCGGGCATGCGGATTCTCCCGAATGCCTAGTGTGCAATGGTTTAGAGGAAACGGCGGAACACGTTTTGTTCGTGTGCCCGCGTTTTCGCACAATGCGTGACCGCATACTTGCCACATGTGGGGAGGACACAAACCCGGACAACTTGGTCCAGAGGATGTGTAGGGATGAGTTTGGCTGGAACGCCGTTTCAACGGCTATCATCCATATCGTCTGGGACCTACAGAGGAGGTGGCGCGTGGACTCGGAGAGTGGCTAGTCCAGATGCAGTACAAGAGGTGGTCCAGGGGTTCGGAGTCGGCTTCGTAGGTCATACCGGTGCCCTGCGGTCGAGATCGACCCTTACAGCGATTAAGTGGCCGCGGAGAGGAAGTCCCGGTAGTGGTGCTGTCGTGGCGTCGGTCTACTGGGTTGGATCCAAGCCCGCGGTTGGAAAGGGGTCCCCGGCAAGAGTCGGGGCAGGTGGAGACCCTGTTTTCAGCAACCTTCTGGTGCAGCTGATAGGGCCTGAAGGGTAGTGATACCCTTGCCTTCAGATCGGGTTGCACGTGGGCATCAGTTCTTGATGTCTGCAAAACAGTTGGGCGCGGGCGGGGTTGACCCTGCCCGCCTTCCGAGAACAAAGGGAGTGGCGAGGACCACTCGGGAAACTGGCTAAGCGCCAGCATGTTACCGTGATGGACTCTCCAGAACGAGTCATCGATGTTCGTTGCTGCTAGGCTACGCAGTTAACCATGAGGGTGCGATTTGCACTAGCCCCTCTCTGAAGCAATACCTTCTTGGTGGTTCCGGAGAGACGTAGGGTTTGGCGACCATAGGAATGGTTTAGTGGGTACGAGGAGAGAGTAGTCCTGGCTTTTACTTTTGTTGTAGAAGACGGCCTCAGACCTACACTACCCTAACCTTCTGTTAGGGTGTCTGTTGAGCAGATTATGCCCCTATGGTTAAGAAAAAAAAGAGGTTGCTTCAGGGGATTTGAGGAGCCTTCTAATGGCTATCTGTCAAGATTCGTAGTTTTAATGGGATTACGGGGAAGTCAGGGACATTTCGACAGTATTAAGGGGGTTTCAAGGAAGTTTCAAGGGGCTTTAAGGGCAACTCAAGAGATCTCAGGAGCAGTGAATCAAAATTCAACCATCGCGCAACAATATTGACAATGTCGCAACCTGTATTTGTTGCGACAAACAAACCCATGCGACATAAGTTTGTCCCAACTTGAAAATAATGGGATTAACATCGTACACCACGAGTTTAGAGATGTTTAAGCCGTGCATTGCGATTTTCGAACGGTAACTTCGAGTCGGTAAACACTGCAACTCTGGTGAAGCTCTATCATCAAACAGTTTCGACTTTGGGTTAGCAATAATTGATTATTCACGAGTTGAAAAGTACGCAACAAATTCAGCTTCCGTTTTGTCTGCAACAAAAAAATTCGGGATCATGTCATTATCTGTTACCAGTAGGGATAAAGAGTAATCGTCGCTCCTTCTTTGTTGCTTGTTTTGTGCCTCTTTTGTCTGACAATTCTCTTCACTGCTCAGGAGCCTTTGAAGGGAGTATCAAGGGGTTTGAGAGGCGTAATTAGAGTAATCTAAGAGTTTCAGGGACATTTTAAAGGCGTTCCTAGAGGTTTTAGGGACGTTTAATAGCATTTCAGGGACATTTCAAGGGGTTTTCAGGTGCGTTTCAGGGGGTTTATGAACTACAGTAGACGTTCGATAACTGCAACATGTTTACGTTTCACTTAGCGAACGAAATTCGGTAACTGCAACGACTGACAGATGTCAACAAGTTGTCAAACGACAATAAATAATCGTGAACGTAATCCGACTGTTCATTTGGGCTAACATGGCGCACCATTTTGACGTTTAGCGGTGCGATAACTGCAAATTTGTTGCACTTACCGGACTTGCAGTTAAAAAGCATTGCAGTTAAACCGTTTGCACCGACCGAACGTCTACTGTATATTAAAGCACTTGCGTGCGCAGCCTTTTCTTTTTTCTCGCTCGTTTATTTTGTTGAACGCAAGAAAGAGCGAGATAAAAGAGGGGGCAAAGTGCCCCCTCTATTATCTGTTTCTTTCACGTGTTTGTTTACGAGAGTGAGTGAGAAAAAAGAAAAAGCTGCGCACGCTAGAGTATTAAAGGCGTCCAAAGAGGTTTATAGAGTCGTCTTGGGAAGCTTCGGTTCCATTCAATCCTTTGGACACGTCCACTCTTTGCTGAATTCCTCTCCTCAACTCGATTGCCCATACTTGCTCCGCATCATATGTATGTGTAATTACTCTGATTCTGTGTTTTGTGTTCTTTTTCGATTGTTATTGACGTTGCTGTCATCCTCACCGCTACACTCGACCGAATGCCACTCTCATATCTATTTACATAACTCTACAGGTTTCAGATGCATTTCAAATTAATTATGATAATTTCAATGGGATTACGGAGATTTCATAGGCGTTTCGAGGCATTTTAGGTCAGGGTCGAATCAGGGGGTTTCAAGAACACCTTTAAATGAAAGGGTATTTCAGGAGCGTTTCAAAAGATATGCTATGGATGGGGTTTCTAAGAATCTTCTGAAACTTCCTGGAATGCCTCCAAGATCCCCCTGAAATCCCCTCTGTTCAACTAGTTGGAAGTAGCCAGGACTAGGGTTCAGTTTGGTAGATCTTTCGCCGCAACGCAACCCAAAAAGGTGATCTACTCACGGTACGGGCACCGTTAAAGATCGAGCATATTTTAAACCCCTCAATCACGGGTCGCCTGGCACCTTGGATTGGGGTTACCTGTTCGGTAGACTTTTACCCCCGGAACAGGTGGTCCGTAGTGCTATTATAAGCCGGAAACTACACGGGCATCCGTAACGCTTCCGTAACGCCTCTGAATCCCGCCTAAAATGCTCTGAAACTTCCTGAAATTCCTCTCAAATCCACCTAAAACCCCCTCGGACCCCATGCAAGGCACCTGAGAGACTTCGAAACCCCCGAAAACTTTCGGTAACGCTTCCGTAACGCCTCTGATTCCCGCCAAAAATGCTCTGAAACTTCCTGGAACGCCTCTAAAATCCCCATTAACCTTCCAGGACGCGCGCCATCAAGCAACCGAAACTGCACCGCGCTCACGCTGTATACGGAAAGCGAAGTTTTTTGGTAGTGTTGTACTTTTTACAACAGCGCGCGCGCTGAAGGGTTAAACTCCCTCCCATGTAACGGCTCCGAAACCCCCGAAAATTTCTCCGAAAACCCCCTCAGACCCCCGAAAACTCCCCTGAGATCTCTTGGGACCCTTTCGAAACTCCTTGGTGTAGTGGTTAGGATTGGATTGATTAGATAAATGATTATAATTTATTATATGTGTAATGGAAAACAAACATTCGATTTTGGACACCCCTAACGAACCAGCATGCAAACCGGGATGAAGAACGAGAACCGAACGAAAGTTGAAATCGGTTGAAAGCGAGAGAGTGTAACCTGGAGTGCACTCATTCGATGCCACTGCGGCGCGCGGAGAACCGCATAGGAGTGAGAGAGAGGGAGAGAGATGCGGAACCTTGATGGCCATACGGGTTCGTGGACACGGGTTTAGATAAAGGAATTCAATCTGGTTTTCATTGTAGTATCGATCAGATGTATCTATGATTCCATCTTTCGTTACGACACTTGGGACCCCCGGAAACACCCCTGTAACCTTCTTTTGCTCTCCCCTATAAACACGCCCTGGCCTCCGTTGCAATAGTCCCCGTTATTTTTGAATATTCTTATGCACAATATTGGTAAACCACAGTGTCTGTGGGTAAACACTGAGTAGCTTTCCCACTTTTTATGCAGGGCATAAAAAAGGTACATAAATCAAAAGTGCATAACAATAACATGCATAAAAAGGGGTTTCAGTGTATTTTCTAGAAAAGACTCACACTAGAATTACGAAAATAATTTTAATTAACCTTCCGTTAATCGCGCTGTTGTACTTTGTACAACACATGAGAATTATCGACTATTACTTTGAAACCATCATTTCTATCGATGTCAACCCCAAATGTATTCTACAGGAATCTTATTTGGAATATTATAAGACCTTTTTTGAAATCAGTATAACTCCTTATAATGCGAAAAATTGAAAATCGCAATATGAAGAACGTACTATATTTAAGATAAGATAGACAGTTGAATGTGAATAAATGTATTTCAAAATCTAAATGATCTAGAAATATGGTGTCTTCGGCATAGTTACTTGGGATATCAAGGGCCTTCGCGAGGTGATCTGAGAAATTCAGATTTCAACCGATAGGCGGCGCTAGTGAGCATGTAATTTTTATATCCCATATAACTCAGGATCCTGAGTACTTAGAAAGATGGTGTCATCGGCAAAGTTGTTTGGTTGGTTAAACACTAACTGATGGAGAGCCGTTTGGTTTGAAACTCCACATCTAGGTGGCGCTAGTGGGCATTGAAATTTTATAACTCATACATCTCAGGACCCTGATTACTTAGAAAGATGGTGTCTTCTGCAAAGTTGTTTAGTGGATCGAGCACTAACTGATGGAGAGCCGTATGATTTGAAACTCCACATCCAGGTGGCGCTAGTGGGTATTCAAATTTTATAACTTATGTGTCTCAGGACCCTGATTACTTAGAAAGATGGTGTCTTCTGAAAAGCTGTTTAGTAGATCAAACACTAACTGATGAAGACAAATATGACGTGCAATTTCACATTCAGGTGGCACTAGTGAGTATTCCCATTTTATACCTCATATATCTCAAGATCCTGATTACTTAGAAAGATGATGTCTTCGACATTGTTGTTGGATGGATAAAGGATGGATGTACTTATCCCGTGACATTGACAACCTTAAGGTAGAGTATATTGAAATACGACGGTCAGATATTGAATATTTTACTAAGCGCTTCAACTTCATGTAAAATTAATCAATCAAGTGCAAATTTAAGCAAATTATAATCGACTAGTTTTGTAATTTTCAAATTTTGAAAACTTTCGGAAGTATAAAAATTTACAGCTCGTTGATTTTTTTCTAGATGAATAATAACACGTACATGCTTTTGCAAATTTACAACTAGCGTCTTCTGGTGGTAGAGGCACGAATCAAATTGTCAATCAACTGAAAGCCCTTGATCTACCAACCAACCTTGCCAAAGATATCAACTTATCAGGTAATCAGACTCGGGGATATATAAGATATAAAATTTGCAGACTCATTAGCACCACTTACTGGCGAAATATTGATTTCAACGACCCATTAACCAAATGCACCTATTTGACAACTTTGCCGAAACCGCCATCTCTCTTCTAGTAACCAGGATCCTGAGAACTATTGCATATACATTTTTTTTATGTTCACTAGCATCATCTAGTGGTGAAATTACGATTCAAACGAACAACTATCTGTAAGTTTTCGATCTTTTAGAAGGTCGGCACGAGAGGTAACTTTTCCTCCATTTGGTCTTTGATCTACCAAACAACTTTGCCGAAGACACCATCTTTCTGAGTAAAGTGGAGCTTCGTGGCCGTTCGGTTAGCGTTACCAAGCGTGTAACGCACCATGCTATCCACTGGTGCATGTAATGTATGTCATGTCCATGGTCTAGTGTTAAGTTCTGTTCAGTCTGTACAGCCTCTGGCTGAAGACGGTGTCCCGTGCCGTTTTAATCGGGATCCTGAGCTACATGAGATTAAAAATTTACATGCTCACTAGCGCAACTGTCTCTCATCTATAAGCCCTTGATATACCAAACTTCTTTGCCGAAGACACTATCTTTCTAAGTAATAAGGGTCCAGAGATACATAATGTATAATATTTACGTGCTCACTAGCGCCGCCAAGTGATGAAATTTCAAATTAAACTGCAAATCATCCGTAAGTACTTGACCTACCAAACAACTTTGTCGAAGACACCATCTTTCTAAGTTATCAGGTTCCCGAGATACATAGGATATAAAGTTTATTTCCTCACTAGCGCCGCCTAGTGGTGGAATTTCCAATTAAACGGTCAATAATCTGTAATCCGTTTACCTACCAAACAACATTGCCGAAGACACCATCTTTCTAAGACATTAGGATCCTGAGATATAAGATATAACATGAAATTGCTCACTAGCGCCGCCTAGTGGTGAAATTTTAAATTAAACTGCGAATCATCCGTAAGTCCTTGACCTACCAAACAACTTTGTCAAAGACACCATCTTTCTAAGTAATCAGGATCCCAAGATACATAGAATATAATGTATATTTGCTCACTAGCGCCGCCTAGTGGTGGAATTTCCAATTAAACGGCCAATAATCTGTAAGCCGGTGACTTACCAAACAACTTTGCCGAAGACACCATCTTTCTAAGACATCAGGATCCTGAGATATAAGATAAAACATGATATTGCTCACTAGCGCCGCCTAGTGGACGTATTACGAATCAACTTTGTCAGCATCAAGTAGCCCATGAAATTTACAACTACTTTGCCAAAGACAGTTCTCCTCTAAACAATCAGGATCCTTAGATATTTCAGAATGTATGGGTGTTGTACAAAGTACAACGCGCGACTGCTCGCGTTACAAAAATTGGCGCGAGTACTGAAAGGTTAAACAAGCTTTACAATCATGCCAATCTTC